>NC_134702.1:106350581-106650581 GCF_043290135.1 Rhipicephalus microplus | reverse complement strand
TGTGGTGCCACTGTCAACTGCCGCACAGGAGAGATTACAGTAGATTCAAATGTTACAGTAGCGTTTATGGAAGCCCGCCCTGTATGGAAAGCACCCTTTGCGTGTCCATGAACACAACTGTACCACCCTTGTTTGCCAAGTGTGTTCCTGTCGTCAGTTCCCCTGCAACCAAGACGACATTTGATGCCATCGTAGAGCCCATTCACCTAAGCTGCATAAAGAAAAAATGTTCTAATACCCTATTGTACGTCGTCGGTTGTGCAAGGGCATACTGGTTTGTGGGTGATCAACGGCTCCAATGAACTTTCAGTACTGCCAGAGGGTCTACAACTTGCTAAGATCCTTCGACATCAAGTGTTCTCCCTTGCCACCCTTGCAGAGAGCAGCGATTCTCCGGGTAAGCTTGATTCCAACAATCTGCACGCCAGGGACACCTCCATAATGGCAATGATTGACAAGTCTCTTAACAGCAACGAGCATAATGACCTGGTGAGTATTCTGCGCAAACATGCTGGTCTTTTCGATTTCGCACAGCTACAGGCTCCACTATCATTCCCTGCTTATCGTGTAAAGCATTGCATAGATACGACATGCCATAGACCTCTCCGACAAAAGCCATACCGGTTATCGCCTTCGGAACGTGCAGTGATAAATGAACAGGTTGGCGAGATGCTAAAGAAGAATGTGATCCAGGAATCATGCACTCCGTGGGCGGCTCCCGTAATATTGGTCAAGAAGAAAGATGGAACATGGCGATTTTGCATTGACTACCGCCGTCTCAACGCCATCACAAAGAAGGACGTATACCCACTACCTCGTATTGATGATGCTATAGACTGTCTTTCATCAGCCTCCTACTTTTCGTCTGTTGATTTGAGATCAGGGTATTGGCAAATTCCAATGCACGATGAAGACAAAGAGGAAACGACATTTGTTACACCAGATGGACTTTTTGCATTCAATGTGGTGCCATTCAGACTATGCAATGTGCCTGCAACTTTCGAGCGCTTCATGAACAACATTCTGCGTGGTTTGAAGTGGGAAGTATGCATATGTTATCTGGAGGATGTTGTGATTTTTGGGCGCACTTTCTGCGAGCACAACACACGCCTCGACCTCGTGCTGAACTGCCTAAGCAAAGCACGCTTGGTGCTCAACTTAAAAAAATGTCGTTTCAGAGAGCGCTAAACACTCGTCCTTGGACACTTGGTGAACAAAGAAGGCATATGGCCGGATCCTGCGAAGACGGCTGCAGTGGAGGCGTTCAAGCAACTTCGCTCAGAGAAAGAACTAAGCAGCTTTTTGGGCCTCTGCTCATACTTCCGTCAATTCATCCCTGGATTTGCCAATATCGCGCACCCACTCACGTGCCTGCTTCAGAAAGACGCACCATTTGACTGGACTCCAGAATGTGCGTCCGCCTTTTCTGAGTTGAAGTTCCTTTTGACATCCCATCCAATTCTTTGACACTTCGATGCTCTGGCTCCCACAGAACTTCACACGGACGCTAGCGGTGTCGGTCTAGGCGCCGTGTTGGTTCAACGCTTGGATACCAAAGAACATGTTGTTGCTTATGCAAGTCGCTTGCTAAGCAAGTCCAAGCGTAACTACACTGTCACAGAGCAAAGAGCAAGAATGCCTCGCAGTAGTCTTCGCAGTGCAACGCTTCCGGTCCTACCTGTACGGATGCCCCTTTACCATTATGACAGGTCATCATTCGCTCTACTGGTTGGTCAATCTGCGTGACCCATCTGGTCGACAAGCGCGTTCGGCACTCCGTCATCAGAAATATGACTTTACGGTTTCCTATAAAAGTGGTCGTCGTCAGGCTGATGCAGATTGTCTTTCGCGACTACCGCTTCCATTGACAGACTGTGACGCGAGCAACTTCGACACCTACATCGCGCCATTAGACCTGCCATTTCCTGATACCAATGCCTTTAAGATTGAGCAGCAAAGGGACCGCACAGGAGCTCCTTCCTACCGAGTCAAGACCATCGGCGACTCGCTTCTGCATGCGCGACGGACTTGTGTACAAAAAGAATTATGCTACGACCGGCTTACGATATCTTCTCGTGATTTCGAAGAGTCTTTGCGTTTCCGTCTTGCAGGCTATGCATGATGATCCAACGTCCAGTCATCTAGGCACAGCAAAAAGTTTTTGTCGGCTTCAAGAAACATTTTACTGGCCGAAAATGCGTTAAACAACGAAACAGTATGTCTCTAGTTGCAACGAGTGCAAACGCCGCAAGCGCCCTACCAGTGTTCCTCCAGGGCGACTACATCCTATTCCACCCTCTAGAACTTCATTCGAGCAAGGTGAGATTGACCTTCTAGGCCCCTTTCCGAGGTCTTCTAATGGCAATCTTTGGATAGTCGTATGTACCGATCACTTAACACGGTACTGCGAGACAGCTGTTATACCATCGACAACTGCAGCTGACGTGTGTTTATTCATGCTGCGTTTTGTGGTTTTACGACATGGACCTCTTAAAATTGTTATCCGTGATCGTGGGCGACAATTCACTGCAGACGTGATGGAAGAGATGCTTTGTCTATGTGCTTCAAGCTTTCGGCACTCTACACCATCTTATCCCAAACAAACGGCCTGACGGAACGAACTAATAGGACTCTCACGAACATGCTTTCTATGTATGTCGTAGTAGATCACAAGAACTGCGACGGCGTGCTACCTTTCATCAGTTACGCATTTAATACCGCACAGCATGAGACTACCAGCTACAGTCCGTTCTTTCTCCTGTATGCTCAGCCACATCGTCATACCGTGGATACAGTCTTCCCGTTTTTGGACCACCATGATTCCAGTATATTCGAGATTGTCTGCCATGCAGAAGAAGCCCGACATCTTGCTTACCTGCGCACCCTCGCTTCGCAAGATTGCTCGAAGACACGTTTTGACCATCAACGTCGACACGTGACGTATAATTGCGGTGACCTCGTGTTGCTGTGGGCGCCGAATAGGAAACGTGGATTGTGTGAAAAATTGCTGGCGCACTATGTGGGACCTTATGTTGTTCTAGACTGTATAAGCGATATAACGTACCGAGTAGAACGTCTTCATTCAAACGGCCGATGTTCTGCAAAGACTGAACTTGTTCATATAGCATGTTTGAAGCTCTATATTCCCAGAAAGACTCTTTAACTCGCTCGGTGGGCTTCATCTGCGCAGAGAGAAATGTTACTGCATATGTGATTGGGGTATGAGCCTCTGGGTAGCAGGAATGAAATGAAAAAAACTTTATTTCAGTCCTGCAGGACGCGCATAGCGCGTAGCGGGCGTCTCCCACGTAGGGACCGACAGGGAGTATCTGGCAGCCGCTTCGTGGGCCTGCTGGACAGCCCATTTCTGGTCGGCGAGAAGCGAGTTCCTGGGGGACCTCTCCCACTTGCTTGAGGTAGAGTCGGCAGGAGTTGTTCTACACTCCCAGAGCATGTGTGCGAGTGCCGCTGTGTGTCCACATGATGGGCATGTGTCGCTGGGGTATGCATGAAGATAATAAACGTGAAGCGTGGCAAGGTTTGGGTACATGTGTGTCTGTAATAGGCGTAGGTATAATGCCTGCGGTCGGTTAAGTTTCAGATGTGGGGGTGGAAAAAAGCGGCGTTCCAGGTAAAAGTGCTTTGGTATTTCATTGTAAATAATTGGTGCATCCCGACTGGTATCTAACCCAGCAAGATGCGGTTGCCCTGTGGCCGTGCGGTCGACAAGTGCGCACGCTGCATCATGAGCGATCTCGTTGAGGTTGGATAGGGCACCCGGCTGAGATGGGCGGGGAACCAGATGACAGTATGGTGCTTCAGGGCACTCGGGTCTGCTTTGCGCAGGATGCGTAGCGCCTGGTCGGAGATGACTCCACGTTCGAAGGCTTTGATGGCCGGCCTGGAGTCGCTGTCGATAAATTCCCTTTGCCGTCGAGCGTAGCTATAGCAATAGCTATTTTCTCCGCTACTTCGGGGTTTCGGGTGAGGATTGTGGCAGAGTTAAGAGTCTGCTGCGCGGATGATACCGCGACCGCGGCGAAGGCTCAGATGTGATAGGCAGCGCCGTCCACGAACGAGACGTTGTCCGCTTCCATGTGTATGCGCTTGAGAATGGCGGTCGCCCGCACAAGGCGCCTGCATCTGTTGTATTCAAGGTGTACATTTTATGGAATGGGAGCGATCATGATAAGGTCGCGGATTTCACGGGGAATTAGGGTCAACTCTGGGGGGTCCTTTGCCCTCGAGGAGAAGAAGCCGAGCTTGCGCAGAATATGGCGGCCCGCCATGGTAGTGGTGAGTCGGGTCAATTGTACGCGTTCCTGAGCTTCGGCGATCTCTTCTAGCGTGTTATGTATGCCAAGCTCGAGGAGTTTGTACGTTGGATCGGTGATAGGGGGGCCAAGGGCTCGTTTGACCACTTTGTGAATAAGCGCATTGAGTTGATCACGCTCAGCACGTAGCCATTTGTGTATGGCGGCAACGTAGATAAAATGGCACAAAACAAACGCGTGTACGAGACGCAGCACGTTGTCTTCTTTGAGGCCATGGTGCCTGTTGGCTACTCTACGTACTAGTCGTATGGCATTCTCAGTCTTAGTCCTGAGCTTGTGTGCTGTTTGGGTGTTGGTTCTGCGGGACTCGATGATCATGCCGAGGACCTTGATAGTGTCTACCCTGGGTACAGTACGACCATCTCTGGTGTGGAGGGTGACATTGCATTCCACCGGAGGTTTCCACCCTTTGTGCTTGACACCCTGGCGTTTGGGCAAATATATCAACAGCTGCGACTTCGCGGGTGAGCACCTGAGACCGGTGTGGTCGAGGTAGGACTCGGCGGTGTCGATAGCCTCTTGCAGGGCAGACTCAATGAAGCCATCCGACCCTGTGGAGCATCATATGGTTACATCATCCGCATAGATAGTGTGATTTAGCCCGTCGATTTTCGAAAGTCGTTCGGAAAGCCCGATCATCACAAGGTTGAAGAGTGTGGGCGAGAGGACGGATCAGGGAACAGGCAGATTAGAGAAGAGGACGTTCGGCTAGCGAGATAGGCCTCCGGTGCACGACACCTTCAAGTCTACCGGTACGCCACAGCGTAATGAACACATTTCTAAACGTAACAATATGTATGCCATCTGTAAAATATCAACAGCCAATACAGCTTGGAAGGTCTTTTCCTTGAATTTTGAAGTTTGTTTGCATGATCCAGAACCTCACCGTATTGACACCCTCATAAGTGACCCCACTGTAACTTCCCTACTTCCCCCATGCCTCCACGCTGCAATCAATAAATGTTAAATGATAATGTCATAACACGCCTTTTTCTTTTGCTACATTTTACTACACGGCAGCTGCTTGTGAGTCTGTGGCTGTGGCGCATGTGTTGAATGTTTTGTGTTAGGCGACTACTGTGGCCCCGTTTTCTGTTTAAAAAACTTCTTCATGCAGACCGTCTGCTGCAGAAGCACGTCACGGTTGGGTGTGCATCAGTGATGTGGTTGTGTGTTGCACTCGCTAGGTGTTGATAGTTGCACTCAGTGGCTTGTCGTCTTTGGAGCTCTTTGAGACTGAAATTGACACTGGTTGGTCAAGAGGAGCCTGTAATTAATTATCTGTCATGCAGTGCAGCAAACGATGTGCCATGTCATGAAAAGCAGGCTCCCAGCAGCACATCGCAGCAAAAGAATGGGAAGGAAGAACTTTTGTGTCATTACCCCTTTAATCTTTCTGCTATCATGGACCAAGTCACCATAGTGAGGGGATACAGGTAGTAGAAGAGTCAAATGACAGTGAAAATGCTAATTAGCAGTTGTAACGACAGGGGTGGTTCATCACGTTTGCCTGTGCGTGGTCAACGAAATGAACAATATGAGATGACGCAGGAGTAGATCTCAAACAACATCTATAACAACAAGGGACTCGATCGACTATCACAAACACAAGCACAGAAATACACACTTAAACTACCTAAAGTCCGAGTGGATACTGTCTAATCTACATGACTACACGATCGCTCAAGGTTTGTTGAACTAGCGTACCGAGGCGGCGACAGTTCGCGCACGGTGATGACTCTTGTCCGTAACGAGCTGGAGCATGCAGGTGGTACGTCTCGCGTGCCGTCTCAGCAGGAGACAAGGCCTCCGTCAGGAGTCACGTTTGTAGACGGCTTTCAGCCGTCTCAGGTGGCGGCGGCGATCAGAAACCCGTCGTCCTTGTCTCGCACGCCGACGTAGCAGGAGCCACGCCCGGTGTCGGTAGCCCCAAACAGGTACCTCTGCTTCCGGACCTCGATCACCAGGAAAGGGACAGGAGGAGCTCTACGGACAGCGCCCTGGTCCGGCGTGTCCTTCGGCTAGGTCTTGCTCGGCTCTCTGCACGTTCCCTCACGCGCTTCTCTTCTTTTTTGCTCTTGCGCCATTGCCAAACGTGCCACCTGTCGCTGGCTTGTCTTCTTGTCAGCATCCTTCTCTTCTTCAGATGCCCGACAAACATTTCTAAATTCCACTAAAGTTCACACGCACATGCATTTACGCTACACAAGTTCGTCCATGCATTACAGCAGTAAAATTCTAATTGCAGTGTTATGGTATATTTGTAGCTGTGTCATTGTTTGCTGTACCTAATCTGTTTGCATTCAAAGGCCAACCATGATGAGTGATGGCTACAGACCGTGTTGCCTACAGCCATCCCTCATCCTGGTCGGATCTTGATAGTGGAGCCATTAACTGCAGCAAAGAATGACATATGGGCAAATGTCCCATATGGCAATTAGCATTTCACTGCCAATAAGTCCTGATGGCTACAGGCAACAGAGTCTATAATAGTTTCTCCTACATTGGTTGCAACTACTTCGCTAGATGTTCTCTAACGTGCCTTACAAAATTTTTTGTAGTTCTGTATAATGTTTTTGTTTTACTGTTATTATTGTGCTTTTCTTTTTCATTCATCATTTTACTATGTACACCCCACCTCCTCTGCAATGTATTTATACCCTGAAGGCACTATAAATAAATAAATAAATTAATTAATAGTAGCCATCACTCTTCACCAGAAATGGCCCCAACAAAGTACTGTCCCCATTTCCTGCAGTCAATTGCACCAAAAGGGACGGCATAGCCCTAGCAGTGACAGCAAATAAACAATCTCTAAAAGTTTTTAAGGACAGTAAAAAGTTCAATAATCTGGCAGTAAAAAGTACAAAGGCCAGTCGTACGAAAGTCAATACTAAATTCTCCTGTGCATAACTTATGGAGTGCAAAATGCATAAAATAAATTAAAACCACCACACAAGAATGTGCTTTTCCCAAACAACTGTGCAACAACTAGAAAAAAATGGCACAATCCCGCATTACTTAGCAGTAACATGCGTAGACAACGCAGACAAAAGACGGAGCTCTGCAGCAGCCTGCAATCTCACCTACGGGGCGTGTTATTCCAAGCACTCCCACCTCGGCTAACTTCTTGAACACCTTGTGGGCATCAAACATGCCTTCAGCCTCCCACTGGTCCACGTACGGGTTGATATCCTTGTCAATAACCTGCGTTGAGGGCACAGACGTGATGTCAAAGCATTAATTATAACTGGCACAGCAATTAAACATAAATCTTAAGAAAAAGGACAGCACAGTGATTTAGTATGGGATAACTAATCAATATATCTCCTCAAGAAGAAACATTACTTTTTAGGTCCTTATAAAACTACTTACACTTTAATTATCATGTCTCCTTTATTAAATAACTAAAAGGTTGCATAAAAATTAGGCATTTGACAATTTATCTGACACCTTCTGTTCCTTAATGAATACATGGGCAATTAAATATGCTGAAACTTCATACATGGCACTGTTTAAATGCATGCAACCAAGGGCAAAATGCTGTATAAATTCTACGAGTGAATAAACCTTTTGCACAGTTAAAATGGTCAACAACTATGCAAACATCTTGAATATGGCCATGCGCATTACCCTCAGTTATGGTATTGACACCTGTCCTGTTTTAGACTGGCCCAGCTGCATTGGCTGTCACTGGCCGATTTCTTCATCATAATACCGCAATTATTTATTTTATGGGACATTTGAAAGTGTCGATTCGACAACTACAATGATAAATATTCATCTTCAACCACAAGAGCTCCTAAACTATTAGTCAGCCACTTTTTAAGATTCCTTCAAGTGTAGCAATCAATAGAACATGATGTTACAGGGAATAAAGTATACACAATGAATATACTGGTGAGCAAATGCGTACAACGCTGCTGCAGCCCGAGCACGTTCCCCTCAGCACTTCGTCGTCGTCATCCTCAGGCATCTACTTAGCCCGTGACATTACCCGCCGGCGGCAGAAGCACCGTCCTGGTGCGATCAATTCTCGGGGCGTGAGTAGTATGGTTTAAGCATATATATCGGTCGGGACTGAAGCTGGTACTGACGTGGTATGGAGTGGAGCTATCTCATAGGTCACGCTAGTGACCTTGCGTATGACGCGGTAGGGGCCAACGTAACGCGACATCAGTTTTTCGTAGAGACTAACACGATGTGATGGTAAACACAGCAAGACGAGCGACCCCGGGGAGTACTGTACATCGCGGTGCCGGCGATCGTAAGCACTCTTTTGGTCAAGCTGCGAGGCACATAACCGATACCGGGCGACTTGGCGGGCGATGTCAGCTCGGGCCAGGGCATCACGAGCATAAGTAGTCGATGAGGGGGCATCAGATTGGAGCATGGTGTCCATGGGCAAAGGCGGGTTATAACCAAACAGTAGGTAAAAAGGTGAAAATCCAGCTGTATCATGACGTGAACTGTTGTATGCGAAGGTAACGAAAGGTAAGTGGATGTCCCAATCTTTGTGATCCTTGGAGACGTACATCGCTAACATATTCGTCAAGGTACGGTTGAGGCGTTCCGTGAGGCCGTTGGTTTGTGGGTGGTACGCTGTAGTGAACTTGTGGTGGGTAGAGCAGGATAGCAGGAGCTCGTCGACTACTTTAGATAGAAAACAGCGGCTGCGGTCGAGGATCATCTGACAAGGAGCACCGTGACGCAGAATGATGTCATGAAGACGGAAATCGGCTACATCAGTAGCACAGCTGGTGGGGAGGGCGCGTTTAACGGCCTACCGCGTTGCGTAGTCGGCAGCAATAGCAATGCACTTATTACCGGTGGCCGACAATGAAGAAAGGTCCTAGAAGATCGAGGCCGACTCGAAAAAATGGCTCATCTGGTACTTCAATGGGCTGGAGGGTACCAGCAGGTCCCAGAGCAGGTGTCTTGCGGCGCTGGCAGAGGTCGCATGCCGCAACGTACTGTCGCACAGAACGGTAGAGGCCAGGCCAAAAGAATCGGCGGCGAACGCGGTCATACGTGTGTGACACCCCTAGGTGTCCAGCGGAGGGGGCATCATGAAGTTGGGCCAAAACGTCTGAGCGAAGATGCGCACGAACAACGAGTAAAAGCTCAGCACTATCCGGGCGGGCGTTGTAGCGGTGCAAGATGTCGTTGTGAAGAACGAACAGTTGTCAGGAGTGGTCAGGATGGGGAGAGTGCAGACCATTGATAATAGCACGCAAAGAGGGCTCGCGGCGTTGTTCAGCAGCTAGGTCTGTGAAGTCGGTAACTGAAAGAACGAGGACCTCTTGTCCATCTCCCATCATGTCAGGGGGATCGACTGGGTAACGGGACAAGCAGTCGGTATCCTTGTGAAGTTGTCCGGATTTATAGGATACGGAAAAAGTGTACTCTTGTAAGCGCAGCGCCCAGCGACCAAGGCGTCCCGTAGGGTCCTTGAGTGAGGAGAGCCAGCAAAGCGCATAGTGGTCCGTAATAATTGAGAATGGTCGGCCATACAGGTACGGTCGGAATTTCGCAATGGCCCAGACGAGAGCTAAGCACTCGCGTTCTGTGATGGAATAATTTTGTTCCGAGCGCGACAACAGTCGGCTTGCATACGCGATGACGCGGTGCATACTCATCCACATACGTCTCATCCACATACATACTCATCCACATACGTCACGTAACACCAAATTTAGTATATGTGGAACTAGCGAGATGGCCGCGAGCACATCATGATTGTGGCATATAGTCATTGTTACATGACACGCATCTCATGTTTATCATGTTGGCACCAGTACCATACCTTCGTCATCCACTCATGTACCGTAATACTAAATTTGGTATACCTGACGCTAGCAAAACACCTGCGAGCGCATCGTGAGCTTCGCATGTAGTCATGTTACATGACATGCGTGTCATGATTTTCTTGTTAGGATCTGTTGCTTTTGTTCGCCATGCAATCATGTCATACCATACCAGTTTAGCAACATGCCACGTTAATCAAACCACCGCAAGAGCTGCAGGACCATGAAATGTAAATCATGACATTCTTGTCATGATTTTCATGTTATGACTAGTCAAACAGGTTCTTCACACAGTCATGTTAAGTCATACTAAGTTTGGTATCAATACCATTGTAGAAACGGGCAGGAGAGCTAAACGTCCTAGGCGGACGGACGGACAGACAGACAGACAGACAGACAGACAGACAGACAGACAGACAGACAGACGGACGGACGGACGGACGGACGGACGGACAGACAGACAGACAGACAGACAGACAGACAGACAGACAGACAGATAGATAGATAGATAGATAGATAGATAGATAGATAGATAGATAGATAGATAGATAGATAGATAGATAGATAGATAGATAGATAGACAGACAGATACGCTCAAAGTCACCGAAGTTTGCTAAGAAATGCATTTTAAAAAGAACTAGAACATGTTTACTGGGCCCTTTAAAGCAGTACACAATTTACATTGGTTTCACTTTCTCAAATAGCAGCGAAGGCAGACATTCTGTAAATAAATCTGGCAGAAGCTCGCAAGACCGAAGAAAGTTCATAAAGGAGAAAACTGTATTGATCCAGCCTTTTTTAGTGTAAGACTGCCAGAAAATCTACATGGATATCTTCAACAAGAAAGCTACGAGGTTGTTAGACAAATTCATCCTAGTCCAGGACTCATTCCTAGGACCAATGGCTTTTCAGGACAGCCACTCTTCTCATCCGAGCTAACCAGATATCTGAGCAAGAACGTATCAGCACATCTTGTAAAGCTGGAAGACGGTCTGCTATGCAGAACTGCTTTACACTAGTACACATGTTTTACTATAGACAGCTTTATTATAACGCCATCAGGAAAAGCTCAGACTTAGAAATGACTAACAAATGATGTAACTGTCGATCATGTAATACACCTGAACAGATTAATTATGCTATTCATGAAAAAAAACTGACATTTTTGCATTTATAAAGCTCCAAGCAATAAAAAATTACTTTTAGTGCATTGGTACATCACTATGAGCCTAAATAATACTTACTGCGATATTTTTGCCACACTTACATTCAACTTTTCACTTAACTGCATTATAACGTAGCAACATAAGTGGATGGATAGACAAAACTTTAAAATCTGCAGATTAAGTGCCTGGCCTAAGCCACTCGGGTGGTCGTGGTAAGGTTTTAGCCTTGCTGCCACATCCCATGTCTGCTGGATGGCTCAAATTTGGTCTTCAAATTCTGAGCTAGCCAGAGCCAAAGCATCTCAAGGAGGTCCGTCTTTTTGCGATCGAAAAGCCTTGTAGTGTGTGTGCATTCTCACAGGATATGTTCTATGTCTGCGTATTCGTGTTTACGTAGGACACAGCCAGCGTCGAGGAATTTCTTGGGGTAGGTGCGGTTGAGGTGCACTAGGTTTTGAAATGTTCTCATTTAAAGACATCTGCAGTCTACTTCTAGTGACCTATCTAGTTTGACTTGCGGTTGTGGATGTATCTCCCGTCTCCTGTAGTGGGTCAACATGTAGTGGAAAGTGAGAAGCTGATCCTTATCATTCTGAGTAAAATCAGTCCCCATAGGGCCACGAGATGGGTGTTCTGAGCCGCGGATGGCAAGTTCACGTGCAGCAAGGTGAGCTTTCCCAATCAGGCATGGGGGGGGGGTCTTGGGATGCTCTTCATCGTTGCTAATAATTCTGGTACCCATTACTTTTCATGTTGGTTAATACAGGAGCATTAGAAGTACAATTAAAATATATTCAAATTATGCTGAATGCTATATAACGAGGTTCACAGTGGGTATCACAAGAAATTTTACACGGTTGGCAAAGCACCTTCAGTAACACAAGGTACTTTTAAAAATGAAAGTACCAAAATGACTGACAACCAGCAAACTGAACATTTTGTACAAACCTACAAAGGAACTTTAACACATGTCAAAGGAAAAAAAAATTGCTTTCACTCAGCCGCCTCCCCCATCTCGTTTTTTGAATTCTTGTTTAACCTTCAAAACAGCAATGGCGAAAAAAGAAAAAGAAAGCAGCTTGTCCCTGTGCCACGCATTTGCCAATTTGATATGACTAATTTCACTAGTACACTGCATAATCCACCTAGCTTAGCTGGAAGTGAAACTGAAATATTTTAAAGCAATCTTCAAAAACTCTTGAGCTTTCAAGGCTTCGATAACAACAGACTCGCATTCAAATAAAAGATATAGGTGAAAACTGCCGTATGGAAACACAACGCAAGTTGCCAGAAAGGAAATAAGTGCCTCAGACAAACTGGCCGACATTCCCAAAGGTGAACGCATCTTCATCAAAGGTGCCTCATCATTCCCGACGTGTCAGTTTTTGTGGATTACGTAACTGACATCATGTCACTGTGTCAAAGTCGATACTTGTCTGACATGCGAAGAATGATGAAACACCTTTGACCAAGATGTGCCCACCTATCGAGATGTCACCCAACCTGTCCAAGGCCTGTTCAGACAACCTGTAGACCACAATATTTCATTTGAACATCACTAAACTTTGACAGCGATGGCAGCAAAATGCCGATGACATAACACATAGAAACTGATGGCCGGCTTCCATATCTAGGCTACGCTTTGGAAGAACGTACACAGTTGGGCTAGATGACAATTCAATTTGGTAAAGTAAATGAAGCGCAATGTGGTACAGTTCGTTGTTTAGTTTTTGTACCACCAAGGTCTCGATGTGAGGCAGTATGTGAAGAGTGAGCGTACATACAGCAGTCTATGGTTTTATACGATGGAATGTTCTTCAAAAGCAGACTTGAATTGAAAGTGGTTCATAATTTATTTGTTTCCATAATATATTTTAAGTGCAAAACTGTTGTAGCTTGCCGCAGTTTGTGCACCGTCATTAGAAAGCTCCAAAGAAACTGGGCAAGCCCCACTGCCATGTACACTAGGTACGAGTGTCAAATAAAAACAAACACTTGAAAAAGAAAGAAAAGATAAGGAAGTTGACAAAAGAAAAGAGGAAGAGAAAATGAGGGGATGTAGTAAAAGACAAACACACAAAAAGGTAAAACTAGACAAAAATGTATACAGAGAGAGAAAGGGATAGAAAAAACAGCAAGTAGAGCGAGAAAAAGATATAAATTAGATAGAGCAAGAAAGAAACAGACAGAGAGAGAAACAGATTAAAAAAAAGACACAGGAAACAGATAGAAAGAAGCAAAACAAATAGAAAGCAGGAAGAAAGCCTAGCTGTACTCATTGAAAGGGTAAATCAATCAATTAATCAATCCTATTTTCCTTCAGGCTTGGCACCAATAGTGTGAAGCTGCCACAACTTTTTTTTTTACTTGAATATACTGAAATCCCTTTTTTATGATTTTACCCAGGTATATTGGACAAGAAGTTTTTGAAAAATGGGAAACACAGAAACAAAATCAAATGTACCAAAACTTGTTGGGCTTGTTTGTAACTAGTCATATTGCAAGTACTCGTGGCAACTCAGCAATCCCCTGAAACACTCACACACGCTTTTGCTGTAGAAACGCACACCAAACGAGCGCTCCATGTAGTGTGTGTGTGCTTCTTGGGTGGAAGCGCGTTTGAGTGTATCCCCAAGTTGCTATGGGTGTCAGCAGGGGGGTGCAAAAAGGGCACTTGCCCCCCTCAAATCTCACCAGCCTTCTCTGGTGTTTCCTCCTCCACCAGCCTCGATGCAACACTGTTTTGCACCCCTCAACAAGAAATCTTGCCGATGACCATGCAAGTTGTACCAAGTACTTACAACAGTAAACACACATTATACAGCAGGCACAATAAAAGATGGATCAAACAAAATCTGTAACATTTATGTGATGCAGGGTTAGTTTAGCACAAGATGTTATGATGCCTAATTTATGAAGAAGTCAATTAAACTAAGAATGGTGCACAAGCAAGGTACAGTGCAATTCAACAGATTTCAGCTCAGAATTAGAACAGTGATAGTAAGTGCAATTAAATAACTGCATTATTATGCTGATGCCCAAGGACATCGGTGGACGAAAGGAATAGTGAACACTTATTTGCCAATTTTTATTTCAATAACACTGTTTCTTATTTTTCTGATGCTGGTTATCAATTTCCCTATGGGCTATTGAAGAAAGGCTTTTGTGCACGTGTGTGTATGTGTGTGTAAATGCTACATGCAATGTGACACTCTCGCCGTAATGACGCTATGCACGAGGTTGACAGTATCTTACATGCAATAGCAAGCATGGCAAGAACAAAAAGGGGTTATGGCAGACACACATGCCACCTAGTAGAGTAGTGAGAAGAAAAACTATTGGCCATCTTATTATAACGCAGTTTTATCACTTATTAAAGTGAGGCAGGCATGCAGGTTTGTGTTATGAGCAGTGTGATAGATTAATGAAAAACTTCATTAAGGACGAGCAGTGGGAAAATAAAAGGGGGGGGGGGGGATTTTTTTTGCCCGATATGTTGGGGCACTGGCTAACAGAGGATAAAAAATTTTGACAGCTGCTACACACTATGCTGTGCCAAGGTCAGATTAAAATGTCGCTACGGCCAAAAAAAAGTAAGGTAGCCCGTGAAACTACTAAATTCCTGGCTCTGACAGCATTGCTTTTTGCGATTTTTTGTTTTAATGGCCGTGGCCTCAATGAGCCCAAGTGCACATGTCACACATGTTGTGTGAATGGGGACAGTTTGTGTTGTGCATACGCAGCTGGCAGCGATACTTTTCAGTGGGTACATGCACGGAATGTGCTCCAATTTACTTTATCAATTAAGGGTAGGTCGGCCTGAGCTAGTACAACCCGGCCAGCTGTGCCCCATACGAGCCACAAATGTTGGCAAAGCTAGATACGTCACAATAAATTACATGTGCAGGCAACACCATTACCTCACCTTCCTTTTCTCCACTTATCAGCTCCATACGTCCTGTAAAAAAACCCCCAAGATCTTCACTTGCATTCACAACTCACGGCCATCACAACAGTTATGAAAGCAGGATGCAGTGTTGCATTGATACAGAACACTGCAGTACTTGTGGGTTGTTTGTCAATTTCTAATCATCGGCATGCCCTTGGATTCCACAGAGTTCACCGACCACCTTTAAAACCTAAACAACCTTTTTTAAAGACACGCTTCAAGTAGGCAGCTATATAGAAAGCATATAAAAAAATGTTCCTGCAACAGATCTTGAACTTTTGAAGATAATATTAATTGCACTTAATAAGTGAAAAAAAGACAAACATTCTGGTGATTGACACAGTTAAGAACTTTTGTTTGCACTTTCATTTTCCATCATCGTGAAGACTCGTTAAGTGGGGCAGCTGGTGGCATCACATTGTTATTAACGTGATAGAGTTAAAAAGCTCATTTCACGGAAATTCCGGTGTGGGTTTGGTTGGTTGTGAGCGAGAAATCATCTTGTGCATGGCTGAGAAATCCAGAAAGATGCAAATAAAATAAATGATAAAAATTTACGGGTCTGAGTGAGGATCAAACCCTGGCTGCTTGCTTGGCAGGCAGATGTGCTACACAGCCATGTGTCTGATTAGAAGTGCAGCGTAAATAACTTTCATGCTTACAAACACACGTGCCCTGCATACAGGCTTCACAATACTACATGTAAAATCGCAGTAATATTGCATGGTACAAGCATACATTGCCACCCGGAGCCAGAACGCAAAATTTGTCATAAAGACTTCGTGGTTTAAAGCGGGCCACCCATTACAAAAGCCACACACCTTACTGCGCACGTATTCCCTTAAGACCACGTAGTGCATGCATAGCAAGTTAAACGTTTCATGCACATAATTTGCTCGTAGTTTAAAGCATGCTACCCATTACACAGATTACAGCCACTTGTGCGAAAGCTTCACTGACACAAGACCCTTTCAAGATCATTGATTACATTTTAGTAATCCACAATTTGAACGTCTCAAGTAACATCACAGAATAAAAGGTATGCAGTAAGTGGTTTTAGTATGCACTAGGGACAGGATATCACTATCGCATTCAACTCTTAAAGGCAAAACTTAAGGGTCCCCTATTATTATTTTTTTCATTCATTGCTTGACTTGGCTTTACAGTAGTTTTGCCACTATCGGCCAATTCTCAATTCCCACTGACGTACTCCAAGGGCAGCTTCTTCTTTGGGAGAATGCACGGATTTGTTTATCACCAAGCGTACCAGTAGCTCCATTGTTTTTTTTTTTTTTGTGGTGGTGGTGGTGGGGGGGGGGGGGGGTATATGTGGCACGCACCGGCTAGGAGCTCTGCTCAGCAGGAATTAACGTCAACCTTAAACAACTTCGCGCTGTTAAAAAGAAAACGGCATTGAAGTCGTAACCATACATGACGCAGTTATCGAACCGCTGCATTACGCGATCTTGACACAAGTCGCAGCACGTTGTCCTTTTGCCAATGATTTTTTTTATTTGGCAACAACATGCGCGTTATTTTAATAACGCAATACGCGGGGTTTTGCGTGGCAAAACCACGGTATGATTAGGCACACCATGGTAGAGGGCTTCGGAAACTTTCGCACATCCGGGGCTATTTAACGGGCACTGAGATCGCCCAGTACACAGGCTTCTACCATTTCGCCTCCACCGAAAAGTGACCGCCGCGGTGGGGATCGAACGCGCGACCTTCGCGTGAGCAGTCGTTATCGAGATGCCAGCATGGCTCCGCAACGCCAACGAGTAGAGATGGCCCACACACAAGCGATGACAGCTTCGCGCGAATGCAACGTCAACGAAACACAAGTAGCAGCTTCCTTATCGCGGATATATACGCTGCTCCGATACGTAGTTGCCCGGTGCCTTGGTAAGCACTAGGCAGGCTACACCCGAAAGGAAACTACGGAGACAAGGAAAGGGGAAAAGACAGGGGCTTCTCTTTGTTACCTTTCGAACGCTCCGTCGAAGCTCATCGTGTTGTTCGGTGAAGAGCGTCGCACAACATCGGACTCCTCCTTGTGAATCCGCCCAAGGAAGCAGAGTTTGAGGCAGCCGTGCTCGAAAGTGGCGCGATAACCTCAATGCTTGTAAAGAGTGCATTGTAGCACAGCTTTGCGTCTGCAGTCGGGGACAGCAATGAACTGTGAGGTTACAAAAAAAAAAAAAAAATGTCCAGCCGCGCGTATCGCAGCAACGAGGAAAGAGCTATCGACGGAAAGTTCCCGCACTAACAAGTTTCGGAACTTTTGTAAGCTCTAAGAAAGGCTTGTCTTGGCCTGACTTTTGTAAAAAAAAAGTACATTTATTGATGATGATAGCTGTCATAACAGGGCAGTGGCCTTAGCGTGTTTTGACACGTATACAGCCCCCAGCCTTGAAAATCTGCTTGGAGTCCTATGAATATTTTGGTGTTTTTGCACGCAATGAGTACTATGTTTTAAAATGTTTATTGGCGAAGTATTTGGGATAAAGATGCACGATTTTGTTTTTTATTTAACCGAAGCATGTTCAGGCCTGCCCGATGATGGAGAGCTCTTCCTGGTCGTGCCTTTCATTCAACTCATTCGACAGCCGTTCAAGAAACCTGTTGAACTCGTGTCGCGTCTGCTCTCCGCCTTTACCGCCGTCATCAGTGTCCTCTATGCTCGTCGACACCCAAGTGACCAGGGCGAACAAGTGCGACAGTTGAGAAGGGTTTCCCGCGGGGCGATCGCTGGACTTTCGGTGGCAAAACACGACGCACTGGGAGTCCTTCACGCCTTGCGATTGAACAAAGTTGTTGTACCTGCACGGCAAACATATATGCAAAACGGGTAATGTCACGGTTCCTCGCAATTTCGCAAGCTCAGCAGCGTGCGCGCCCGCAGGAATAATGCTCACCATACGTCAAGCGTCGTTGACACATTCTTTTGGTCTGATGAGTAGACAAATATAATGCCTTGTACATCTTTAGCAAACGCGGGCCAGCAGTTCTCGTACCTGCACGACAATAGCTGTTGCAGATATTCAAGCGGGATTTAATTATAATAATCAGATTTTTTTTAGATAGGTGCCCTACGATCGAAATTGATGTTCCCGAGAGATTGACAAATTTTCCATAGCTGATACGTTTATGTGGAAGTGTAAAGCACCTTTAACGTTACGTTGGGTCATTTATATTGTACGATAATATGAGATAAAGTTGCTAGAGCAACGCTAATTACTTCTGGTCCCCGCTGCAGTCCCAAAGTTCGACCGGTGTTATGGTTTAATTGTCGTCCTTTTACCAAGATCTGCGGGCTCTCAAATTCCAGGATCCTGAAACAGCATGTTCAGGACCGGCTGTCTGTCCAAACAACCATTTCAATATTCAACGCGCGCGTATGCATCTTTAAAGTTTAGAGCAATACGGAATATTCACCGCACGCCCTTTGTGGGCTGGTACTGCCCGGAAGAGTTCTCCGTCGCCTCAGCCAGATAGTTGGAAATGGCCGTCTTACCAGACTGAAAAAAGAAAAGGCGTGAAACGTTTCAAAAGTCGCTTAAGCTTCGAAAAGTTTTGGAGTTTCTACGAAGTAAAGCGGGCGCACGAAAGACGTTGCCACGGGCAACGCGTATATCAACAAATACGGCTGCTCACCTGACAAGGCCCAATAACTATTATTTTCATGATTTCTAAAGACGTATTATACTCCGGCAATCAGTGCAGGCAGATCCTACAGGGACTCTGGCTCACTCTGCTTAAGACTAAACTTGGCCGAAGTAATTTTGATGGCGAGAACGTTTTTCTCAGCGCAGAGCTGGCATAGACTGACAAGGAGCTACGGAGCTATGGCACAAACCACTGCGATGGTTTCGAAACCAATGCTGCCAGACGAAGTATTTGTTCACGCTGCGTACTTTCTTTCGAGCCGCCAGAGGAGTCTCGGTCGCGGCCATTTTATTTTTGGTTTGTGCTGTAAACGCGCTGCGACTGCGTGTAATGTAGAGTTCATCGGCTTGCCGCAGTCGCCTCAGAAACACCACAAAAAGGTAACTAGCGTTTAAGGTAAAAAGAACCGACGGGCTACCTCTACAGGTGTCGCATAGGCAAGCGCATATCGCGAGAGTCGAGTGATAAGCGCGGCAATTATCCCGCCTATGTGTCAACGTCGTCTGGCTCAAAACATACTGCATCGGCGATTTCGAGAAGCTTGCGTCGCCCGAGAAAGTCTAGGCAGAGCGTAAGGTTTAGCCCTAATGGATATCGCTTGACAACAGACAGGGCTAAAGACAAGGCGGTGGCAGGAAAAGCTGTCGGACAGGTCGATCGGCAAATGCGCCACGGGCAAACTCGACGGTGCCTTAAACAGGAAAGAAATTCTCCCATCGCGAGCGATCTCCCTTGACAGGCGCTGGCATTGTCAGGGTTTGCGATGGAGGCCAGCCGACTTCCAGCCGTCTGCGCTTCGCCGTTTACTCGTAATATTTTGCGAAATTATCGAATTTTAGCGCGATGAAACACTGTCACCAAGCTTACGGCCGGTTCTATAAGTGGCCCGTGAGCCTATTTAGGGTAGGAGTGGTGTACGCCGTTGACGAGCCAAGCATATGCGAGGTTTCGCTTCGTAGTTTAGACGGACGTGCGAGAGCGCTACATCTGTGGACTTAGCGGAAACGTAGGCCGATGTTCCGTACCTCGGGGCGCGTTTTAGGTTACCAAGGACGTACTGCTTAATAGGAAGAGGAAACACGCGGCCAAAAGGCCGAAAACGAGGTCACTAGTAAGGATCGCTGGAAATCCTAAATGGCTGTCCGCGAGAACAGGTAAGAGGTCGCAGCGTTACGTTATAGTGAACCAACGTAACTTGACGTTCTTGCGACACGCAGTGGTGAAAATCGGCTGCAATCGCGAATCGTGCTCGTAAGCTGAGCTGCTAGCGCACCATGGGTTACCGCGGCCTTGAATAATGCTAATTGGTTTTCTCATTAGCACGGATTGCTTCCCTCTGCACTGTGCATTGAGATGAGAGTGAAACTGAGGAGCTCTGGGCGTTGTAGGAAGAAAATCATAGTTTTGATTGACACGATTTGCCTAATTGTCCATAACTTCAAAGAGTACTGCAGAGTGAAGAGATCTGTCAGTGGTATCTTTCTAGTGTACTGATCGTTGCATAAGCTTGCAGCAGCTGTGCATGACTTACTATAACTAACTAGTTTTTTGCTGCATGTTTTAATGTCTCTCCCAGGGCATCCCTGGCTGGCTGCTGATGCAGTATTGAACCAAAAAGGTGGGGATTTCGCTTAAGTATACGTAAGGCCAATTTTCAGTGAAAGGTTCAGAACTAGGCCGTGGCATAATTGGAAAGATGTATCATCTCTTGCTTGCATTCAATCATTCTGAAGATCGGAGAAAACAAACACTATGAATTAAGTCAAGGCAAAATTGTGTAATCCTGTTCGTGCACCGGGGACAGAGGCTAATGGGACCTCTCGCCCCACCCATTGACAAGGCCGAAAAATATGTAATGCTTCACGTGTGAATGAAAGATATAGGTATGCATAATCCAATGTGATGTATTTATTACATTATAGAAAGCTGTGCAGTGCCGAAAAGGGGAGACAGACAGGCCAAGCACTAATGGCGAACGGCAATGTTGGCGAGTTTGTTTACTGTGCATTTTACAGAATCTGCAGTGCAAGCGCATAAGGGCCGAAAAAGAAAACATTGAAAAAAAGAAAGTGAAGAGGGCGTTACCCTTCCTTTGGCATTTGCTTGCTTGCACTGCAAATTCCATAAAATAAACAATCGCTGACCTCCTCATTTGTTATTGTTCTTAATGCTGTACAGTTACTTCGTCAGGCCTTAGAAACTTGCTGCAGCCAAAATAACTTTCGCGTATTTGTTACACAAAGAACATTGAAGTTCTGAACTTTCCTACCAACGCACTGCAGTTGCTTAGAGGCTCATAGCTGTGTTGTGTTGCAAAGCTTATGGGTTCGATTCCCGGTCCTGGTGGCTGCCTTTCGATGGGACCAAAATGCAGTAGCACCCGTACTCAGATTTAGTTGCATGCTGTTGAACTTCGGATGTATAAAATTAATGTATATTCCTTCTCTAAAGTGCAACTCATGATCATATCATTGTTAGGCAGACAAAACTTCAAAACCCATTTTCCCCAATGAGCAGGATGGCAAATTTCTGTGTAGAGCAATTGTTGCTCTGATTTCGAGTGCAACCAAAATGTAGTAAGCTGCATGCAGAAAACGTAAATGTGCACCACTAGCGTGCTATTCAATCTTACGCAATGAGTCGTTATTCTGTAGTAAGCATCAAAACGTGGCAGGCTGTTAAACACGTGGAGTAAGGGCCCCATGATCATACTGCTTTGGTCACTTTCATAACTTCTGCATAGTTTTCTTTAAGGTGTGGAGTAGAATAAGAAAGATGGCTGAAGGGCAATGCTGACCTAACAAGGGCCAGAAAATCTCCAGTTCACCCTATCTTGTGAGAGCTGATTTATCCATTTTATTCCTGCAAACTTCTGACTTAGTCACTCCATACGACTCTCTGCCTTCCTCAGTTGCATAGCCATACCTTGGTAACCGTTCTGTTGCTATAGTCGCCCTACTTCTGTTTAGCGTTTATGAAAACGTAACATACCTACCCATGTTATAAAAGCCTCTTGCAGACCATCTGCGATTATATCTGTTTAAGGATATGAAAATGTTAGTGCACATGGTTCGGAGGTGTCGAAGGCTTTGTTTTGAATGCCGGGGAAGATCTCTAGATGTTAATCACGCCTATATTTATGGCATTTTTGACTGGTTCCTTCAAGCACCCCGGTCGTGTTTCAGAAGACTGCAAATTGTGTTTTGACTTAAACATTGGATATATGAATTGATGGTCTGTTGTGTATGCTAAAGCCAGCTTATTCTCGTGACAAGGCTTTGTCACCTTCTCATTCTGTTTTAGGGCTCTCAATATGCTTTGATTTTTCAAAGGTGTCATTTGTCAAACCTACAAAGATTTCAAATTTGATTTTTGCTGCTGCATTGGTTCATGTTGAGGTGCATCGAAGTGGGCCAGACTTGGTAGAAGTACAAGGGGGAGTGCTGGGCTACGTGTGTAGAAAATAGGACCTCTAAGTTTGAAATGCTGTCTGGCTCATTCTTGCACACGAGTAATCAGTGGATAACAAAATCTATATGAATCGTAGACTGGATAGAAGATGAAAAGTGCATTATTCTGTAAGAGCACCTGTGCCAAAATTAAGCTGAAATGCATCTTTGAAAAGCCAGGAAATCCCCGGTGCCTGCAAGCCTAAGGCAAGGGCACTCAAGGTAACACAGAACAGACTCATGGGAAATAAAAGCTCTGTTTGCTCAAATTCCTATGTCTCAGCTTTATAGGGCAATTTTCACAGTTCTTGCCGAGTAGTTTGTCTTACGTAGTCCCTCCATTAGTAATTGCCAATTCAGAATGTCAAGAACTGTCAAAACCATACAAGATCTTGAGCCCCTTGAATAGGTGCCCTATTTTTTAAAGAAGTCAACCATCTGTGGGCTGTCATGGAAGTGCTGACATCTCATGCAATGGATAAGTAAGATGGAATGAAAGTTGAAGACCTTGAATGCTTTAGGACAGGTCAACCAATCTGTTACACTACATTTCAGATTGCCTGAGCTGAACAATATTTGCTTGTGTTTTGAGGAAGCACTTACTACAAAGAGAAGTTAGAAACACCAGTTTTTTTCCTAATTAATAGTGAAAGCAGCCAATAAATAAAACTGTTCGTCCCCACTCATCACCAGTGTCGATTCTGCATTTAAATCTGTAGTTGTGTTTCACAACTAATAACTGGATGTGGCGCATTTTTTATCTTCTGAAAATCTGCTTTTGTGACACCTGCACTAATTGAGGGCACTCGTCGATCAATATAAAATGTTTGGATGCCTCCCTCTGGCTGCTGTGTTGCAGATTATCAAAATATCTGAGGTGAGCCCGGGAGGCGGCGGCTGCCGGAAGCCACCGAAGATGGCTTCCAAGCGGCCAGCCCCGCAGGACTCCCCCGGGGTTTCCTCCTCGGCCCCTTCGGCAAAGAAGGTTCACTTCGAACCCTTCCGGATCGGACAGGTCTCCACGCTGGTAAGGACGCTCGCCAAGTACAACCCCTGTCCGCTACTGCTCTCCAGCAGTTGTGGTCCTTGAGGCCTGTTTGTCGCACAGCAGCAGTCGTCATCTGGACTGTGTGCTTTCCCCTGCTTTAACCCTTTAATGCTTGAATTATGAAAAAGCCAAACAAAAAAAAAAGTTATTTTCCAACTTTAAGTAGCAATCTTTAATTGATTCTATAGTACAATTATCTAAAATGTAACTTCAATGCATTCTTTTAGGTATGTCGCAAATTCTCCATATGCCACAGAAGCCAGGACCTTGCAGCAAAATATGTATTTCAGAGCTACATAACATGTCATGTCCCACCCTTGGGTGTGCACACACCAAATAAACAATATCATTGAAGGTAGAACTTACATTACCCAGGCTAGAAAGAACGAAGAAGTGAGAGCTGTTGCATGTGCTTCGCGCTCTCATTCATCAGCTACAAAAGAATAGCATAGAGTACGTTACACTAGACGGTGCTAGACTTTTCATGCTGAAAGCTGCGTTCTCCAGGGGTACTTGGCAGTCGGCATAAATGGCGGGCACGCATTTCGTGACTTGCTTGCTCGAACTTTCTCGGTATGTCGCGAATTCGTGACACTCGGCAGTAAAGAGTTAATTTCAATGCGAAATTCTCCCAGGTAACGAACAGTATGTGCGTCATCAGTATGACAAATATTAAACGGGAAAGCAGCGGGTGCACAACTTTGTAGAAGGAAGCACGAGAAAGCCAGATCGCCAGTACTGTTGTGTGTCAGAAGGATGCCTTGTAGGGTACAACTGTCTTCAGAGACAGAGTAACTGGATGACACAGCTACGAAGCAATCCTGAGGCCCATTGTATGTCTGTAGGTACACCTGCAGCACCTTGTAGTGTACTGCCTGTGCGAGCATTACAAAGAAGAGTATATGGGCAGATCCATACTGCTTTCTTCAGTGCAAAACAAGAACACAAGACAGGCAACAGGACAAAGCATTGTGCCCTGTCATTTTTCTTGTGTTGTCATTTTGAACTAAAAAGCATTACGGATTCATACCAATTAGCCTGCCAACGCATTGTGTCGCACATAGGTAGGTTCCTTGGTAGGGGCACTGTTTGTGTAAGCAGAGCTGCTTAAAAACAGTACTGACACGAATTTTTCACAATTCCGAGCTGTTGCTCTAAATAAAGAATGTGGCTGATACCCCTATATAGGAATCGGTATAACACAATAGCAAAACGTGTCTTTACGGAGGTAGTTGAGCCTTTGTTGTGGATTGTTTCAGCGACAGATATCAATGGAAGGTTAAGAATGGCAAGTAGCTCGAAAATTGCAGTGCACACTTCAAGCAGAAAGCACGCACAAAATTGGCATATGCAGGACAAGCACGGACTAACAACTGTCACAGCTCGACACCTAAATGCGCTGTTCAAACAGAAACAAAGATGCACGAAACGAGTGCGCAAAATACAAAGGACAAGCGCGAACAGCTGCCACAATTCTTCCTGCGCCGTGTGCCAGCAGCGCGCTCCTTTCATAAACGCGGCCGTCGCAATGTGCGAAGTGATTTTCATACTCTCCCGAATTACGAGTCTGATAAGCGCGTGTGCAGGAGAAACCATGCTCCGTGGAGGCGGCGCTTCGTGGTGACGACGACCCTTAGAGTGCGCCCAACGCGAGCCTGTTGTGCCATCTTGCCACTGGTAACAAAGAAAATGCGTTAAAGTTTCGAAGCTCTCAGGACTGCCAAACGGTTTATGGTGTGTATAAATAGCTTGCCGTTAGTATGCCGGATAACGTACGCTCTGTGGCGTAGTGATTAGCACCGCGCACTGAGAATCGAGAGGTTGGTGGTTCTATTCCGTGTGACAGATGGTTGCCTTCTAGTTCTTTTCTTTGCAATCTCTTAGTATGCATTTTTCAACGTAACTTTCGTTACGAAAGTACGTCAGTGGAGCCGTTGTGGATCTAGGCATAAAACACTCGTATTAAAAAGCTAAAAAGAACCTTCAAATGAGAACCCCAAAAAGAGTGTCACAGTGCTTTCAAATGTGTCACATATATTTTTAATACCGCTGTGACTTGTAAACGGTAGTCTGATATCACGGCAGGACAGCAACTTGCGATCGACTTGCAACAGCTGTCAGTTTGCTTCCAATCGCATGTGGTTTTAAGCAACGACAAGAGAATTGTCGAACTAAGATTCTGACAGCGATTCCGGCGATTTAGGCTGGATGCAGGATGCATATTTCACAAAACCATGGAACTGTGTTGACTTGTCGTGTCTGTTGTCGTGGGGCTAGCTGAATGACAAAAACTTAAAAATTAAGGTAAAATATTTTCTGCCTGTCTCTTGGCTTTGGTGTTTGGAATGCGTTCATAGTGCATGCTATGGAAGTAAAAAATGCCTCTTTCGGGGTACCCCAAAATCGTGTCGATACTTCTTTGACACCAGTCTGGTGGGTTAACACTTCTTAATTTGGCACAGATGACTGCATTTGCCTTGGGGGAACTTTTTATGATACTCTTGCCTCAACAGCAGCTTAAATGTCCTCGACATGTGTGTGCTGTGTTATTCAGTCATATATTCTAATGTTCCACAGCTGTCATCGCAGTTGTGTCAATGCCATGTAACGACCATCAGGGCGCAACCTTAGCTTCACTCCAGATATATGGGGACCGTTCCCTCACCCCAGCAACTATTTGTAGTTGTTAACTAGGACTTGCTAACCACATCTGTGGTCGAATGCTTTTGCTTGGCAGTTTTCACATAGCTGTGCGTCTCAGACATCCTCTCTGAACTGTGGAATCTGTGCTCAGCAAAGTCCAGTAGCAGACAAAGGGAGCCTTGAGCCAAAAGGTTGTTCGTAAATGCAGTCACATCCTCCACCCTTGTTGTGTTTTCTCACTGTATGAACTCATGAAGGGAAGGAATTGTCATATTTTGCTATTTCCAGAAGGCGAGTCGAGGCAATTGTACTGACCAGCTGCTAATTGAAAAAAAAATAAAATAAAACGCGTGATATGATGATTTCCTCACTTAGCTTACACTCTTCTCACCATATTTTAGGGCTTCAACAAGAGTGTGTGCATGATGTGAATATTTTTTTGAGCATCATTTCAACACCAAAAACATTACTGTGTACATGCTGTTAGCAGTGAGCACTAAAATACAGGGAGAAAGTTAAGCTTCATGCAGTAGCATAGTCAACTCATAAATAAGTGCATGTAAAATTACGCTTTGTGGTAACACGGCTATGTGGACTAGTTGGAATCTGTTCATGTTTAAGAAGTAGAAAACATGGGGTGAAGCAGAGAATACACACAGCATTTAAGCACCTGTCCTGTGTGTATTCTCAGCTTCGTCTCCATGTTCTTTCACACTTGAACATGATACAGTTTGTGGTTCTTTATAAACCAGTAAGATTATACATCTACCTTCACTTTGGCTTCCGTGGCACTGTTGTAAGGCTCTGCTTACAATGATGTGCCGACACGCTCACAGTACAGAAATACAAGCTGCCTATCCAGTTTAAGTTGTCATCATTATCAGCATGACTGTGCCCACTTTGAGGCAGAGGCCTCTCTCAAGTTCTGCCAATCGACCCGGTCCAGTGCTTTCTGCTGCCAACGTTATATTTGCAAACTTCATGGACCTCACCTGCTCACCCAAATTTTTGTCTCCCTCTTACGTGTTTGCCTTCTCTTGGAATCAAGTCAGTTACCCTCGGTGACCAGCGATTATCCTGTCTACGCGCTGCATGCCTGGCCCATGTTCATTTCTTCTTCTTGATTTCAGCTTAACCCCTGTTTGTTCCCTCGCCCACTCTGCTCTCTCCCTGTCTCTTAAGGTTACACTTATGTCTCAGTTTACACTTATATCTCAGGTTACACTTATGTCTAAGTTGTACTCTTCTTTTTATGTCTCTTTAGCGTACAGTGCCTGCAATCATTCCAAATGGGGTAGTTCTTTTCTATTTGATGCATTTGCACCTGTGGCCATCGCCTTGCAGGAGGAGATGGATATGAAGACGCTGCAGTTTCAAAATCGCAAGCTAGCACAGCGCCTCGATCAACGCATACGGCAAGAGAGTGAGCTGCGTGCGCGCGTGGAGCAGTTGGAGAAACGGCAAACCTCCGACGAAGGGGTCCTCACAGTTGTCAACAGGTGACACTCCTTTCTACTTGGTGATCAGTGTTGTTCATCGTTACACGAAGTGTTCAAAGAAAAAAAGAAGGTCCTACTGTCAGAAACTGAATTTGGACTTCCCATGCATGACCAGCATTACGGAAACGAACAGCAATTACAGGATATATTTACGAATAAAAAATCCTGGGAAGTGACATTGAAAGATAAATAAACAGTAGGTACAAGGCCATAAAGAAATGACCAAAAGTGGAAACTACAAAAGCACTAGAAGTGAGAGGATGCATAAAATTATCATAAAAACGTGGCAGTTCGAGTGATTGCATGAACAGAGAAACCCACTACCATAATAAATGGGAATAAGCCCAGAAAAGATAATTTTCTATAAAACCTTTTGCCTTCTTGCAATGTGTTGAGTAGTCTCTTCTTCTATTGTTAATGTTATGCATTAGGCTCTTATTTATTTATCTGTAGTATTTCACAGGCCTCTTATAAAGGAAGACTGCTTATGGTATGGAGAGGGTTATAGCAACACAGGTATTACAGCGAAAACAGAATATTTGCTCAGTAATAAGAGAAAATGGGTATATAGCAAAGTTTAAGCAGTATGTGGAGAAGTAGGAAACACTAGTTCTCTGCTGTTTCAAAATCAGCAGATATGTTCTACAAGAGTGGTATTATAATCTCTGTGATGACCGTCACTATCATCTTTCTTGCTTTATGACCCGCTGTGCTCACACGCGTAGCCGAGTCTGTGGCTAGGCGGGTATAGTGACGCTGGTGACCGTGGACGCTGCAGGTACTGGAACCAGCTGAATGAGGACCTGCGCGTCCTGCTGCAGCGCTTTGACTCGGAGGCGTGGGACGAGTCTGAGCAGCGCAATGAGGCGGAGGCCACCACGTCCTTTCTGGGCATGCTGCTGCACTGGGACCGCGAGGAGCTTGATGAGAAGCTCGCCCAGCGGGTGCAGGTGTCCACCCGTGCCATCGCCAAGCTGTTGCAGGCCTTCGACCGCCTGGTGCAGAGGAACCACAAGGTCATGCTGGCCCTCCAAGGGGAAGAACCACCTGGCCCAGGTATTTCTTTTCTACTGCTGCTCATCCATTGCCGTTCCTTGGGAGTGCTAAAGAATGCAGGGCGTGTTTTTTCTGTGCTCTGGCAATTTGTTCGACATCTTACACGTATTTCTGGTTCCTGCTGTTGCTCTTCCTTAGTAGCTGCAACGTCTTTTTAATCTTATCCAGAGGGTGCATTTGGCAAACTTGCCAGTTTGCCACTTGTCGTAGTCTATGCTCACAGCGGGTCACTTGTCATGAGGAGATCAAGTCAGTGTTTGCATCAACTTTCTTTCACTGCATAAATAAACAATGCAAGAGTGGAGAAATATGTCATTGCTTACCCTGGAATGAACTACCGTGCTTACTAGCATATTTTGCCACTCCGTGACCTGCCTGAGCAAGCTCGCCGGCACGGGCTCGAAGAGACTTTGGACCTTCGTATGCTTTGGGCGAATGCACCTCGCCGAGTAGGCGAGCACAGTCAAAGGGGCTGTGAGTGCAAAGTCCCTTCTTCCGAGGACTTTCCTTAAAACAAGGGTCCCTGGAATACTGTACTTGAACAACCAAACCTGTTGACAGGTCGCTAGAACTGCTCAAACGTTTGCCTCTCTTTATCTCTTCATCTCTACCACCGAGAGAATGCCCGGTCGCGTCACGGCACGAACAATGTTCTGCATTGGAGGCATGCGTCGGAGACATGCGAGCTCCGGTGAGATGGGCTGCAATAATTCAAGATACGGCAAAATTCAAGCTCGCTGTTATAAAGATTGCCGAATAAAACGGAAACAGTACCGCTGCCAAGCACTTCAGTTTGAGGTTCTTGTGTGACAATTGGTATGGGAGAAAGCAGAATAGTGCACGCTTGTTAATACAAGCTTCCTGCCATTGAAGGAGGCCTTATCAATTACGTGCAAAGGCTCAGGTCTTCTGGTATCGCTGTGTTGTGGGGCATAGTTTCTCCCTGTATTCTCGAGCAGAGCTTCAAGAAAATGGGGCAGTCGAATGTGCTCGACGTAACGGAGGGTGATGCGCTTTGGGAAGGCGGTGACAGCAGCCGCGATAATAATTCCCTATCAGACCTCTCGATCAGTGATTCCGATTAGACCCCGCATCACCGGATCTGACTTTTTAAAGGGCGTGTTAATTCTGTTAAATAAACTAGCACTCTCTGTTTGTGGTTCAGTTTATTTTTTTTTTTTTGTATATACTGCGTGTGCTAGGACAATTGCACATTATTTTGTATATGTTCGCAAAATCCTCGTGTAATTTGTGCACTTCCTCCTCGGAGCCTTAAAATTTCAAAAACAAAATGAACAAATTATGCGAGTAAATACGGTACTTACTTTGATTGTGAGTGAACCACTCATATGCACCAGCTAGCCTGTCATTGCATTCGGCTAGCGTCATTACAATTTTCTTATAACTGACTGCATAAAATAAGCAGTTGACAGTTTGCTCATGTCGACATGTTATGTGTGTCTTTGCACTAATTTCTTAGTCAAATATCACAGCGAACCTCAGATTAACAATATTTTCAATATAATGACTTTTGTAAATGTTGCCCTCCAAATGTCAATTGGTTTATTAGCAAAAATAATTCACTACTACGAATTTCAAAATACCAAATGTTTCAAAATAATGTATCGAATTTTATCACCTTTATATCTTCACAATGCTTCAAAATGACGAATAGATTTAAAAAAATTACTCGCGACTGTGGTAACAATCCTCAGCTCCGTACTTGCCACTGCCATGCATCATCGAACGCCCGCGTGTTTCTCTATGTGCCTGCCTTATTCAAATGTGCGATAGCTCTATCTCCATCACCATCGCCTGCACTTGTTTTTCACTTCAGGCTTCGCTGCGTTGCCTTTTTTTTGTCGGGCAGCTTTACCTGCACGCTTGTTGCTCGGCTGTTTTCGCTCCTTTCGATTGGGGGTTGTACGCTCACTATTAGCTGCGGAAGAAATGCACCGACAATAAAAAATGCACGCGAAAGTGACCTATAGAGTGAAGTCGCCGATGATTACCCACGCATACTTCACTAACGTTTGAACACTATGCACGGTGCGTCGACGAAGTATGCACCTCGGCTTCGCTGATGACTGATAAGATTCATACCATTCGTTGTGATAAAGAAGCGGAGATGAAAGACAATGAGAGCAAAGAAGATGCGGACGTAGCGCAATTGAACCAATGCAAACAATCGGTACCCAACGCTGATGCTTCGAAGTGCGTGAGAAGGATGCGCACGCCTAAGAGTTGGTCTTGCAGCAGTTGAGCTGCATCCATCAGGCAGGGGTCGCTCTCTTGCTCAAATAAACATGCACTTGTTCCGTAATACTTCGTGTTTGTTATTTTGCACAAATTAGATCATAACACGATCGCAGATGTATACATAGCACAAGTTGGCATCTCACGGGGTTGAATTGGCTATTTTTGTGCAAACTTGTGAGATCTTCCCTGCGACTTTTCAAAATAATGAATAATTTTTAGTGGTCCCTCGAGATTCCTTTCATCGAGATTTTACTGTATACATCTGTAGCGCGTTTAACATTAACCGACTTGCCCCAGACATAGCATGACAGGAAGCGAACGACGAACCTCGGATCAGTCTGAACTATTGGATTAATGCCCCAGGAGCATCGGAACATTGTTTTTACAACTTAGGTTCAGCTGGTCTCATTGTACAGAAAATCGTTAACCAAGGGGGCTGCTCAGTTCATCCCACAGTTCCAGGCAGTCGCCACGATCTGACACAGTTCTAGTCTTTGTTGGGAAAGTTGCTGCGCGTATAGTATCAATAACAAATTTGGAGCCAAAAACACGACCCCACTGGAACACAAACGAGTGCCCATCCTGTCTATCTGTTCTGTTGTGCTCCTGCGTGGTAAACTTTTGGCTGCAAGTTTACAATGAATACTGATGCTTAGGTTCAGTGTTGATGTTAGAGCTCAAGTTTTTCAGGTGCCACCACTTACACAGATGACTCACTCCATCAAAGTTCTCAAATAAATTTTCCAAAGTAATGTTGTTAGTATTGCTGAAGTGTTTTACAGCGCTTGTTCATTTAGAAGCTGATAGCTCCCATGTGTGCGATCAAATCAAGTCCTTGGGAATTTTTTTCTTCTCTCAAATGTAGATGGAGAGCCAGCAATGGACACTGGTCGGGCGCCCGATCTGAATGAGGCAGTTAGGCAGGCCAACGTAGAGCTGCAGATGGAGAACAAGAATCTCCATGCGCTCGTCACCTCACTGCACGAAAAGAACCACAAGCTCAGCCTCAAGGTTGGCAACACTTTTTGTTCTTTCTTTTATTCATTCGCGTTCGTTAGTGATTGGAACTTAAGTGCAACATGACTAGCAAACTGCTCCATTTTGAACAGCAGGGATTTGATGAATGGTTTCATTTACACATGCTGCAGGTGTAAGTACGCTGAAGAAAGAGCAGTGACATTGCTTGGTTACATAAGACTTTAGATTTTAATGGGAAACATAGGTAATTAATCAGGTGACTAATAATAAAGCGGCCTATCTGGAGCAAATGATTTTCAGGTAAGTGTTTGATAATTATACACACCCGAGGATAGGCACAACATAGCGCAGAACACTCTTGTACTGACTGTTTTATAGCTAAGAAATGATGTTTTCTAGTGCAAGAGGCATTTTTACACTTGTACCTTGATTTCGAGAGAGCCATCATTCTCCACGGAGAGGGCATTATGCTGCCCACCTTCCAAGCGCATTCAGACTGCGATCCAGAGGAGGAGTATACAGTCGAGCCCGCTTACAACGAACCTGAGCGTGACGTGGCATCTGTTCGTTATATCCCAAAGTTTGTTGTAAATGAAAAACAGCTTTTAAAGAGTTGCAGGTGAAAACCAAAAATTTATTTTTTGGTGAAAACGTTCGTAATGCATGTCTGTTTCGACAGCGCGGATGTGATAAGTACCGTCTCGAGTGTTTTTTGCCGAGGCCCTTGGCATATACTAGCTGCCTGAGGCGTTTTTTGTATCAAATCGGTACAGGCACGCTCGTGGTCGCTGGCTCCAAAGTTTCGTCGTCGTCACCTGATTCCGTGCACGGCTCCGCAGTGTCGGCATCATCATCAGCCGTAATCAAGTCATCCCAGCAGATGTCCCGCTTTCCCAAGTCGGAGTATACGACGCGCTGCCACAAATCGGTGGATTGGTCCTCTTCGGGGGCTTCAGGAATCGGCCTCGGGTCCGGTGTTAACGAAGCCGGCCTTGCGGAAACAGTTTTGCACGCATGTAGCCGTCACCTCAGTCCAAGAAGCCTTCAGCATCTCCAAAGCTGAGTACAAGGTTACCTGTAGCGGCAGGTTGGCTGTCGGGCGGTCAACAGCTATGAGCAAGCGCTCCACAACGCGGCGTCTATAATAACTTCTGAACGCACGAATGATGCCCAAGTCCAGCGTTTGCACCTTAGATATTGTGTTGGGCGGCAGGAAAAACAGGGTTGCTGCCATCAGCGAGACTTGTACGTAGTACGCAAAGCAGTTGTCGACCACAAGCAGCACGCACCTGCCTTGCTTGAGTATGTCTTGGTCAAATTCGCGCAGCCACTCTACAAATAAATCGCGCGTCATCCACGCTTTGGCATTATGTCTGTAATGAACAGGCACATATCCCCGAAAGCAATGCGGCTGCTTCGATTTGCCGATTACAAAGGGCACGTGCCGGTTGCTGCCATCCATATTAGTGCACAAAAGTGCTGTGACACGCACTTTGCAATATTTGCTGCCAGTGCACGTGTCGCCTTTCATGGCGTGAGCTTTTTCTGGTAGCGTCTGATAAAATAGCGCAGTTTCCTCTGCGTTGTAAACGTCTCGCTCCGCATAGCTGGAAATAGTGCCTCGATTTGCTTCCAGCCACGAGGCAACACCTTGGTCGCTTGCCAAGGCCGCCTCATAAACTATCGATTTGAACACAATGCTATGGTGCACTTTAAAGCGATGTAGCTAACCATTTCCGTGGCAAAAGTCGGCAAAGTCCAAAAGGAATGCAAAGTCTTTCGCTTTGGCCAGCATCATAGGACCGCTTACCGGAATGTTTCAAGCCCGCGCGTCGACGAACCAATTCAGCACCGCGTTCTCCACGTTCGCGTAGGTAAACCTCCGCAAGCGCTTTATTTCCGTCGTGTTGGCATTGGCACTGATGATTTTTTCCTTGTTTTTCAGGATCTTCGATATGGTTGCCTTGCTCATGCCGTACTTTTTAACCAACTCGCAGTTTTTCACACTTTGAGCGTGTGGACACCGGTGTCTGGCAACATCAGGCTGCGTGGTGTCTTGGTGGCGGCGATATATGGCTCGCTTGGTAGCAATGTCCAGCGCTTTTCGCTTTATGTCGCCGTCCGCCATCAGGATCGCACACCGCCACAGAACACCTGAACACTAACAGCCAGCGAGCAAGAAGTGCACGCATGGCGCGCCTAGCGCACATGTGATTAGAGAAACAAGCACGCATGTAACTTCTCTGGGCTCTTTCTAGCCAGAGAAAAAAAATTAAAAAAAAAAAAAAAACGGATGAGGCAGCATTGCAAAGATAGATTCTTGGGGACAAAGAGGATTAAGAATGGGGCTCAGTGCTGCGGTGAAGACTGGCGAAGGAGCTGCGAGGGAGGGTAGTTCGGGTAGCTTGCTTTCGAGAGTAGCCTGCGCCGGCTGTATGCTCAGTCAGCACGCACGTGGAGTGAATCCCTAATTGTTAAAGTAGGTGGGGAAGCTGGACAAAGGACAAAGGAGTGCATTACAAAACAGCAGTCGGAGAGAGCGACAACTATATGGTCACAAGGTAGGGTCGGTGTCATATATTGGGCATTAAAATTAAAAGCAATATTGATAAAATAAAAAATAAAACTGTTTATCCATAGGAATGTATGGGCACCTTGCCAATGGCTTATCCGTGGTCGAAAGTGATGTCCTGTGAAGTCACCGGAGCGCCGACTCCATTCGCTGTAACCGATCGGCAGGGCTCAGAAACGTTCGTTGTGTTTTTGTGCCATAGAGATAATGTATATTTCCACGGCCACGCGGGTATCGTTCGTATTAAGCGAAAGTTTGTTTTAAGTGGGGCCGTTATATGTGGGCTTGACTGTGCTGGAGGCTTGTACTGAATATTTATTTGTGAATTTCAGGGTTAATTACTCACTCCGCTGAGGTGTGCCACTTGGGCTTTTCGATTTTCCTCCTATGGCTACCCATGGGCTGCCAGAGCCAGCCAGAGCGCGCTCGTTTTTCTCAAACTGCACTACCCCCCCCCCCCCCCCCCCCCCCCGCGGCGCACTTCCGGTTGGCGTTCGTTTTTATCAGGTTTGACGGTTCTGACGACCCGCGGGGAGCCCGAGGGTTGCGAGACCCTTCCACAACAATCAGTATTGGAAGCTCTCTGGTAGGTTTTGAGCATGTTTCGCTTTGTAAACTTTCGCGAGAAACAATTCTCTCTGTGTTTGTCGTGTCACACGGATGCGACCTGGTGAACTTTTGGTTTTTAACCGACCCGAAGGTCATCCACGTGTAAACCACGTCAAGAACCACCTTTGCCGGCTAGGTTTGCGTTCGAAACTGGGTTTTCGCCCCGAAGGGCTAGCAGATGCCGAAAAGGTATGGTACGTGCTCGGCGCCATTTTTGTGAGGGCTCGACAGATTGCAATTTTGTGATAGGAACATGTATTTGGGTATTTCGGTACTTTCAGTTCATTGTAGTTGAATCAAGCAGAGATGAGACATGGAGTATATACATTTAAATTATATGTAATAGAAGGAGAATGTATGCCCTAGATATGAAATTGGCTTGACTTCGTTTGGTTACTGAGGTAAGAGTTGAAATGTGTCGTGATATTATTACTGAAGAAGGCCCTGCAACACTTCTTTAGTATGGTCAGAAAACGCTGATAATTGATAGTCAAAGCTCCTAAGAACATGAGATTCAGAAATTATAGCGCAGCATCTAGTATGGAATTAACAATTCTGAAAGTCATTTAGAAATCGCTCCATCGGCTCCATCTTTAGAAACTGCACCTTCACTTGTCATTATGCGTGTTCCGCCTTGCGAGATGAGGCGATTACGAGTGGCGGCGAGTGTTTACAGCTACTGTTCATTGCTTTTGTTATGTTTCCCGTGAATCTTCCTCATGTGAACAACGAGGCGAACTGTTGCCTGCTGACTGCGTCGTGCACATGCCTTGAAAGTTCTGTACTACGCGTTCATATGCATGCATGGAGACAACTGTGGAGTTTTTTTTTCTTTTGTAGTAGTCGTTTGTGGAGCCGTGCATGCTTTCTATGCACTTAGCGAAGACGATTGTGGTCAAACTAGCTCTCTCCGTCGTATGTGTGCATGCGTGAACTTCTTAGAACTTCTGTCCTGACTACTCGATTGATCTTCGATGGTGATATAGGGCCCTAAACTGTTGGTGATGCTCGCTGATCGCGAACGACGTGCAAACATATTTGTATCTATGGGCCAGCATATGTGGTATGATACTATACGGTACGGCGCGAGAAAAAAAAAAGGAGAATGGATTAAGAAATGTATACATCCTTTCATTGCCCATTTTATCGTTGGCTTTGTATTTTTTTCACCTCTTCGTAATGACGCCGCGCAGTATGTACTATGACCTATTAGGTCAAATCAAAGCTGATATACATGACATTTGTTTAGTGCCAGCCAAGTTCCAAAATGGGTCGAAAACGTGCCATGCAAAACTTTATATACGACGCGCACTCGTGGTACCGATACCTACGCATTTCTAAACCTTAGACAAAAACATAAGTTGGTCAACGCGTGTTTGATAGCTGAGCAGGTATATATCCTCGAGCTATTTTGGGGACACGGTCACTTTCACGTGATTTCGCGACGTGTTGTGCAGTGACTGTTACATGTACTAAAAAGGCGTGAGCTTGTTAAGCCATTAGCGTCGCGGCTGCTCACCTTGCATCGTTCTCGAAGAGGCGTGCACCAGCTGGCTGTTTTGTTAGCGGACGCGGCGAGTGATCGTGTGAGCGTACGAAGTCGTACCCCAAATGCATACGCTCGAAGATATTATTTCAGCTTTTTGGGGAGCTTAGCTACGTATTTCCAAGCAGAAAATGCAGAAAGAACCCAACGCGCACGCAGCGTATTGTTTCGTTTGTGGCCGCGACGATAGAGTTTGTTTACGTTTACGCTGGCTGTCCCAGCATTCGATTTTGCGATCTTCGGGCAGCTTCGGGTTGTCTCGAGTTTACCACAAACGCAACCACGACACTGTTTCCTGTCCAGACAGGAACTAGCTGACTGACCCGTGGGCTAGCTCTGGCTGCCAGAGAGCTGCCAGAGGCCTGAAAATTGAAGAGCCCCACTGTATGCAGCACTTGTAGAGCAGTGTTTCTCTGCCATAAATTTCTGGAAACCCTTGTGGAATAGATGAGGGACCCCATGCAATGAGAGTAAGGAAGGTGGGAAGGGGGGTTATACAACAGAGCAGCACAGCTTCTTGGTTTTTCTCGACCCCCCCCCCCCCCCCGGAGTTGTGCTGAACTCCACTTGAGAGCCACTGCTGTAGAGGGTGGATTTCAGCTTTGCTTGCTTCTCTCGATAGCTGTCCGCTGTTACTGAGCAACTTTTGTAGGCACTGAAACGAGGTGAATGTCTATGGGATGGGCTGAAATATATCCTGTAATCTTCATAGTCATATTGTGGTGCCTCTCATCAAATCCAAGGCAGACATAGTGCTGCAGCAGTTCAATAGACCTTTTTTATAGCCTACGAGTGCGCTTCCCTGCACTGTGTTTTTGCCCAATAATGTTATTGGTGGCACCGGTTGCGCTTCAAGTGGAGACGAAGTCGTGGTTTCGCGTGCTTGGGCATGTTCATGATGTCTAGGATGCCATGATGTCAAGAGAACTAAACCTGCATATTTCACGTTGTAGCGCAAGCGGACTGCCTTTAAAGATGCTGTTAACAGTAAATGACTAGCAGCCATCAGCTGGGCGACCTGCATAGCAGGACAGCTAGCTCGACGATCATGAAAGAGGTCCATTATTCGTCTATTTCTTTCTCATTGTTGGTCAATTGGCAGGTCGTGAGAAGCAGCTCACGAGAAAGGAATACGTAGGGTGAAAGGAAACATTACATTATGCTGTTTCCACACTGTCTTTGCGTTGCCTACTTGTGACGGGGTTGCTTTGTGTGTGATATTGTATAATATTGTTTTGCAGTTTTCGGAGCACCAGGACCAGGTGGACTCAATGCAGACCAAGAATGACGAACTGCGCAATCGCGTCGAGGAGCTTGAATACGAGCTGAGCAAAGTGCGCGCGCGCGAAGAGAAACTCGACTGTCACCTGGCTGACTGCCTGCAGCGCATCAAGAGCTTCCAGGTCAGTGGGCTCGTCACTGGGATTACCTAGTCAATGTTGCCGTTTGTTTTTAACTTGGGAAATTAAAGATAAATTTGCCCTTTAGAACTCTTAGAACTTGTCTCTGTTGATGGCTGACAGATTCTTTTGTGGTACCTGAACTTGATTTCAGAGGCCTTTGGAAATTTACTAAACTGAATGTGTTCAGTTCTACTCCTCCTAGTATATTCAGCTGAGTCATTTGAGAACCTTTGGGTGTTTGCAAACATTAACTTTGAGCTGCGAAAAGGAAGTGTAGCGGATGTGTAATTAAATGCTCATTATTTCTCTCTACATGAAGGAAAGCTGGTGACTTTAGTAAAAAGTGCCAATTAATGAAGCTCGTTGAGGCTTGTTTATTGCTCTGGAAGCCTCCCATGGATATTCACACTTCACGGCCACATCTTTCTTGCTTGCCATTCGAATAAGCATGCTTGCAACCAACAGTGACAAACCCTGAGGGCTCTATAGTGATTTCTGAGCACACTGTGTTATAGTGATTTCTGAGCATATGTTGTAGTAATATGTATCCCAAAGGATTACGGCCACTAGTGCTGGTTCGGTCTCAGCAGGCCGCAGGGCACGCGTTAACTGTCGCCATGGCGAGAATACGGTACTGCTCAAGGTCGCAACATTTTATTGCCTGTGGCAACACCAAAAACGTAGTACAGAGCCCGTTACAAAGGCGCGGCGAGAGAGCAAATGGGCTTATCCACGCCACGAGCAAAAAGTTCTACACAGGGTGCCGCGAGCACGTCTCCATGGTAAAAGTGATTCATGGAGACGCCGGGACAAAAGCCCGGTCGCTCGAGCGAGGGCAAAGGCGCTCGTGTTGGCTTCGGAGAGATGCGGGTCGGCGTATCCTGGCCACGCACTAGGACACCACACCACTCTTCGGCCTAGCGTTCGGAAGGGGGGCGACACAGGCTAAGATTTCGCCGTGGGTGCAAGGCGCTGTTGGCGAAGTCCAAACGAGACTCAAACAAAGGGAGCCGAAAGAAGGAAAAGAAAAACTTGCTTACCCCCATGTCGTCCCTGGAGAAGTCTCTCTCACTCACTCCCGATGCGCGCGCGTGCGATACGTCCGGAGAAACTTCGCACATGGGGCCACATTTGACATCCGCTACCCGGTGAGAGGGGTTAAACAATCCTCTCGCTCTCCCAGCGCAGCAGACAGTGGAGGAAGTGAGTCATGTCGGGACATGAGAACGGCAGAAAAGGGGGCAAAGCATGCGCAAAGGCCGCGAGCTAGCCTCAATTCCCACATTTTTCTGGAGATGTCGAAAAAAACCTTCATGCAAACAGCCACAAACCACCCCTTGTGCTTGGCTTGTAAAACGCCTTGGAGAGTGAGAATCGGCCTGTGTTTGAAAAGAGGACACCTGAGAAAATAGCAACTTCGTGCTGCGCTTGCCTGTAGCCTTTGCGCGGCTCGGATGGCTGTAATATTTGGCTGAGCAGTTCGTAGCTGCGTCTGCTTTTCGCAGGATGTTTCTTTAACGAGCCTGGCGGGGGCGTCATGATCCCTTTTAAAGTACAAAATGACTTACTACAAATGATCATAATGCTAGTCTGAACAAACCAGTTCTTTTATTAAGTGGAAGTTTGCACTTTTTCTTTTTGTCGTTTCGATTGCAGTCATGCCGAGGCCTCCTTCGTCGGTTGCTGTTTTGTTTCATCCAGTTGCCTGCCTACCTTTCATAGCCATACAGCTGCTATTAGTATGGTAAAATAAGCGATACCAGCTTTCCGAATGGACTTGAAGTCCAATTATTTGTGAAATTAGTATGCACTGCTGGTCTGTGTGGTTAGTATTTCTGCGGGAAGGGCACTTGGGGTGAGACTCTGGTACGGAATGTTGTATACGTTGTATGAGAGAAGGCAACATCACAAGAGAACGAGAGGAAGCACCCAGCTGAGAGGTAAGCTGAAGAAATTAAAAAAATGTGTTTAGCTCGTTATGAAGTAAAATACGTATCTGGAGTTTAACGTCCTAAAATCAAGCTGTGATTATGAGAGACCCCGTATTGCAAGGCTCCGGAAATTTTGACCACTTGGTATTCTTAAACATTCACTGACATCGCACTGTCATAATGAAATATTATTATAGCTGGACATCAGTATTTGCAGGCATTGTATTTCAGAGCTTGAAATTGAAGAGTGCAATGACCTTAACAAATTATTTGTGTCTTGATTGGATGTGAGGTTGTGTCCTAATTTCACGAGACGTTCTGTGGAGTGAAGGGCTGGTTGCTGTTTTTGCTTATTATTGGTGCGGTATTCGGCCAAACTAGGCACAAAAGCAGGCTGATTTAGTAAGCTGGATGAAACAGTTATGTTTTGATTCAATTCAAGTTGTCCAGAGACCGTTCTATCAGACGGAATGGCATCTCAATCTGTTCTGTGCATGCTCTTGGGCTTGCCAATGACAAAATGATCCACAGCACTGCCTTTTCCACTTGCTATTTTCGCATCTGCCCGCCAAATGGGCCCTGACACGCTGTAGAACCTTCTTTTCCAGAACAGCTGCAGGATTGCGCCCTGATTCTCCAGATGTGAAATGCGACTGCGTGTTTGTGCGTGTGCAGGTGGATGGCTGTGACACCGTGCCCACGGCTGGCTCTAGTGGTGGTTCAGGTGGTGGAGGAATGTCCAACCTGCGCCTGGAGGACCTGCAGAGCCAGCTGGAGGAGCAGCGGGAGCTGGCATCGGCACGTCTGCTCGAACTGGAGCAGCTGCAGCACGACCACAAGGTGCGTTTGCACGGTGGCTCATTGCCAAAAGGTTTGACCGAGGAGTTCTCTCGTATTCGAGAGTAACCGGCCACGTTGCGTAGGAGGCCCTGAAAACGGTAGAGCGGCTGCGGCTGGAGCTGCGGTCGCTGCCGGAGAGCCTGGTGGTGAGCACGGCCGAGTACAAGTGCCTACAGAGCCAGTTTTCGGTGCTGTACAATGAGAGCATGCAGCTGAAGACGCAGCTAGACGAGTGTCGGAACACCATGACGACCAGCAAGAACTATTACACGCGCCAGATTGAGCAGATGGAGAGCGACGAGCTGGCTGCCCAGAAAAAGCTTCGCTCCGACGTCATCCGCCTCGAGGACAACATTGCGCAGGTAGTCTTGGACCACTACTCCTAGTCAACATTGATGGTGTTGTGCGACCTAGTATAGTGCTACATACCCGTCGCGCATGCAGATTCGCCGAGAGTACGAGAATCTACGCATCGAGTTTGAATCATCGTCGGTGTCCAGTGAGCAGGCTCAGCCAATCAACCGGGAGATGCGGCACATTATAACGAGCCTGCAGAGCCACAACAGGCAGCTCAAGAGTGAGGTTTCCCGCAACAAACGCAAGCTGCGCGAGGCCCAATCAGAGGTGCAGAAGGTGAGCTCCCTCGCTGCACTTGCCTTCAGTAGTTTCTTTATGATTGTTTGAAAAAGATTGCTATACGTAGACGCGGACAGAATAGCTAGGAACAAGTACTTCATGTGAATCACCAAGCCCAATCAACCATATTGACAAGTTTCTTTATGTCGGGGTTTTTTTTTTTTTTTTGCTCGTGTGTGCGATCACCTTTACGTGCCATATTTCTCCACTTGCGTATGCAAAAGCTGTGTCCACAGTGCAGGTCTTCATGTGCTATTCGCTCTGTCATGTCAACTGTTCTGGGTTTGTGCATGTGCATCTGTATGTGGATGGCTATTTCTTGGTCCCCTATCCCACAACGTACACTGCAGTGCTTAATGACTTGTCCTGCCCCACAAGGTGTGACATGGAGGAAACTCATTACTGATGTCATTACCAGTGTTTCCGAACGTGACCATTTCTGTTTGGAACTTTGGCGCCTGTTTCAACCGGCATGGTATTCAGCGACAGGCCATTTTTTGTTTATTGTATCTTGTGTAGCCTAGAAAAGGGAGCAAATTAAACTATAAAAGGAAAGAGGACGAGGATCCAAAACATCCAGTGATGCGGCTACTACTTTTTCATTATTATGGACACCTCTAAAGGAGATAGTGCATTGTGACCGTGAACAATCTCATAGTGCACAGTTTGTAGTGGTGTTCTAGCTAGCAGGAGAAGTTTCAAATGCTTTTCAATTGCAGTGCCTGCTCCATGTACTGCTGAAGTCGCATTGGATGTGAAGGCAAATAAAATTTGGCGCTTTGTTAGCAAAGGGCTACCACTATGCATGATGACTAGGCACATATGCTGTTTGGAAGCTTAGCACTTGCTGTGGGAGCTGTATGACGTGCGGATTATCACGTCAGCATGCGGTTGAAATCCAGCTAGTGAAGGTGTTATTGGTTTGTTAAATACACTACCTTGTTTAATTGTGTAAAGCCTGCACTCTCATTTTTGGTTTAGCATGGGTTTCAGATAAGGCTGGCTCAGACTGCTGTGCTGAGTGATGCTGCTACTGCCGTTTGACAGTGAGCGCTGTTACCCTGCCATCACGGTTGCATCTAGTGCCCTTGTCATTTGACGAGCTCACCTCATTAAGGCTCTCCCAGAGATGTCACTAAGTATTGCCCAAGATTCCGATCACCCTGAAGCTCATGTTGGCAGCCTCAACTGAAGCCATGTGCCATGCATTCAAAATCTATGAGCAGTGCGCACTTCTTGGGGCCGAACAAGTGCACCTCAGTAGGGCTATTACCTTTAAAACAAGCAGTCTATGCCATGCGATCTGGCTCGATACGGTGACAATGACGATGCCACAGTTAGCAAGACAGTTATCAGTTAACTAGCACCATCTTGTAGCAGGCTGTGGAAATCACCTGAGCACGAGTGTGGCACCTAGTCAAACACATTTTAGCGCTCCAAGGTGGGCCAGCCTTAGATATATAATACAGCATATGCTGGAAACTGTGTGCAGCTTGTCTATTAGTTTGCTGATTAAAACTGGCAAGGCCTTCTGGTATTTTACTGTCAGATACCTTTATCAGAACCATTAGAGAGAAATGAAAATACATAGCCATGGTTTGCTGACGCGATACAATGACCATTTCCAGAGGAACCTATGCTATGTTGTGTCAAGTTGTGTATCTGATGAGCAGTTCTTCCCACTTTCTTGCCAGCAGATCTGATTTGTCCCTTCTTTGATGTCTTTCTTATTGCCATTTGCATTTCTTTTGTTACGTGACAGTTGAGAGCAGTGTAAGTATAGCTGCGTTTAGCGGAGTAAGTATACATCGGCTAATGTTATTTTCATTTTAGTAGTACTATATTACTAATTTTCTGTTGTTTGGGGTTTCTATTCCCTGTGTCATTTTTTTCTTCTTTTAATATATACAAAATTGAATACTAACCAACTTGCTTAACCTTCCACCCTGCTTTCTTTTTGTCCTTTTCTTCCTGCATTATTGGTGTGTCACGTCTTATTGCGTACATGTAATTAACCTTCTAATACGGAGAAGCATGTAGTTGCTTGTTGTGCTCCCTTTTCCTGCTCTTCTTGTTTGTGCCTTGTTTCTCTTGTGTGAACACCTCAGTGAAAAAAAAAATTGTTGCATCCTAAGAGTTGAACACTGTTACAAACTTTTGTGGTACTCAATTGCGTTTTCTCCCTCTGTCAGCGTTTGATGTCTTCGTGCAATGCACACTTGCTGTGCTGAGTGGTTCTTCTGTCGCAGTACTTGCGATACGTAGCATGGTAATAGTTGAGCACGGATAATGTGTGTTTGGTTAGCATACTCGGAATGAATGTTGAAAGAGAAGCGATTTATCAAGAAACACTTTTATACACTCGAAGTGGCTGAAAGTAGGAGCATGTTTAAAGGCGTTACTGCAACTTTTGCTGTTATGCTTTTGTTAATCACATAAGTGCGTTCTGTCTTTCTTTTTCTTTTTTTAAGTAATCAGATCACTTGTCTTGAATATGTAAATATACAGGTGTATGTAGTATGTTAAAGGAAAGATGTGCTTATGAGCAGTGCCACATAGTGTGTCAGTTTCTTCATGTGTAATGGGCGTTGTGTTCACAAATGAGGTATGCTACACCTCAAAGAACTCCTGGCCGGAGGGAAACGCCACTCTATACTTCCGGTGTTTTTTTTTCTTCTTCTCCCCCTCTTGCAGCTGAGGCAGATGCTGGAGATGTCTAATGTGGCTGTGACCTCTGCCTCTGCTCCTCCATCAGCACCGTCGTCATCAGGCGAGGGCGGCTCCACACGTAGCGATGACGCACCCACGACGCCAATGTCGTCGGGTGCCAGCACGAGCACGGTGGGGTCGGGAGGCAGCGCTAGCGGCTTGGGAGCCGGTGGTGGACGCGGCGGGGAGGACACACCTGTGTCGCGCCATGAGGAAGACTGCAGGGTTGAGGAAGAGACGATCCCAGAGCGGGAGAAAGGCAAGAGCGACGCAGACATCATACGCGACCTCAAGGCGCAGCTCAAGTGCGTTCCCCCCGTCCCCACTCTCTTTTTTTTATTCGTTATCATGTGCTTCTTTGGGGGACTTATTAGTTCATAAGAGAAGTCAGTTGGCATTTCTTTTTGCTTATGAGTGTAAAGAATACTTGCATGGATTGCCTTGTGCAAGGCACCTGCCAACCATGCGCGATTTGAAGGCCCCAGTGAGCATTGGGAGCATTCTTATTGTGTGCACCACTAACATAGTATGGACTGGTGTTGTTGAGGCAATGTCGTACCGTGTCGCACAGTTTCCCGACATTAACCTCTCATAGTTGACGATCGATGTGACATTCCCCTTTCGTCATTGATCATTGAAAATCATTGATAGCTGGAGCTGGCCGTATTTTTCTGGAAGTTACTTGCAAGCTAGGCTGGCCAGTGCAGTGGAACTTTTTGCTGTACTGTTGCAATCAAATCAAAGATGAAGCACACATATACAGCCTGCAGAAGTTGTGTCCACATTCCACTCTAAAAAAGTAAGGCATGCCACTTAGTGCCATGGCGAAAGACCACATTCAGCTTTTGCATTAGCTGAATCCTAGCAGCATTACACTACGGTGCGCAGGTTGAGTTCAGATCCTTCAAACATTAAGCAGTGGCAGAACACCTGCCTTCACTAGTCTGTGAACAGCTTTTTGTGCCAAAGACAGAAATGGCTGCTGCCAAATTGCTGTAGGAATAGTGAAACAAGCTTTTCAAGCCTGCTTCATGTATTTTGGTCCCCATGATGGGTACTAGGAAAAGCAGCAAATTGGAAGTACAAGAGCATATACATTGCTACCACTGTAACCAACAGCTCCTTTTGAAGGATGGGAAAGTATTTCGGCTGTGCTTGTCAGACAACAGCCATTATTGCTCCCGTCTGCGACTACGTGGATCAAAAGGAGGCAATTCCTCTACAGTGAAAAGATGGCACCATCTTTCGTCATGCTGCTCGTGTCGTCCTAGTCTTAATGGTTAGAGCCATCTTTTCATTGCGGAGTCATCGTCAGCTGCCATTTTGTAAAGATGAAGAATCAGCACTGTGAAGTTCGTGAATACCTGTGCTGCAAAAGTTAGATAAAACGTATTGAAACTCGACAACATCATTCACTTCCTCTGAATGAGGGGGAGGGGGGAGCAGATGGTTCAAAAATGACTGCCTATCTGACCAATTCACTTTTTACGGCAAGAAGTTTGTAATAGAGGCCATTCACGCATGCCCTCGTGGTGCAAATGTGAATGAGGATTCACTGTAGCGTTGCCTCTCTGAAGCGCCTCTGCAGAGTTCTAAAGTAACTGTAAAAGTCATTTTCTTTTCTGTGTAAGAACTACTGCAAACATTGTGTTGACGTAAGGTCCTGGCCACGCTCGGGGCAAAACATGTGCCTGAGATGTGGAGGTGTGTGCTTTTGCAGGAAGTCGCAAGAGGCCCAACGGGAACTAAAGCTTCTATTGGACATGTACAAGGGGGCACCAAAGGAGCAAAGGGACAAGGTTCAGGTGAGCAGATTGAAGCAAATGTCATTGTGTTCATTTGTACTAAAACTGCACTGCCCAGTAAGGACTGTGGGAAGTGGCAGTACCCATCCCCTGTTCTTTGTTGTAGTATGTGCGTCATGTGTGCTGTCTTTGTATTGAAATGTGGTTTCTGTGTATTGCATAGCTCAGCAAGGTTGGACACAATACTACGCCTTGTTTACAGTCCACGCGGGCCTTGCTCAGAAACGCTTGTAAAACCAGTGTGGATGTGGTCACGCACCGTAGCTCTCTCGCATCGAGATTTTATCCTCACTGTCGCTTTATGTAGCATTTCCTTCTCTGCTTTTTTCACAAGTCTTCAACAAGGATAGCCTGCATACATGCCATGTCTTAAAAATGCACACTGCCGGTTCATCTCTAATATGATCACATTGAGCAATGGCAGGTTTGAAAAGGTTTAAAGCAGGATGGTTTTCCCAGTGTCACACTCGAATGACTTTTCCCAAATCCTGAGGGCTGTCTCTGCATTGATGACCTTAACAAGCCTTTGATGCAGACGAGTTGTGTGACTTTGGCGGTGTAAAGAAGTCGCAGCATTGCGGCAAAGACGAAGCAATGAACACGATAGCAACAAATTGGAAGGTCACGCGCAGAATGGAGAGCAGATCCAAACGTGCCCTGTGTTTCTAACGCACAAATGACTATGACGCACGAAGCGTACTCACAGATACAGATGAACGCGAATAAGCGTCTCAGTTGTTGCTTCGCTGTGTCTGAAAATTGTGCCCTTTTCACATACGGAGGCTGTGCAACGATTGCAGTGACCTTTATGCATTCGGTAACTACAATAGAAACGTTCCGGCGAAGCCCCCCAGGCTAGCCAAAACGTACGATCCTCCCCACTGCAAGATAAGGGGCACGTGATCGAGCGTACACCCCCTTATTCTCTACGCGGGCCAAAGTACGTGTGAGAGATAAGAGCCACTGCTCACTCACTGCGCCATCTTGCTGATAATGCTGACAACACGATAGTTGCCACCCGAGATGCCTGCCAACAGCGGTAAGTGGTAGATATAAATAGCTTGCCGTTTGAACATTGAAGGAGGTACCCCTCGATGGCTCAGTGGTTAACGCCTCGCAATCATGACGCGGAGGTCCCACGTTCGATTCCATGTGTTGGGGTCTTTTTTTCTGGATTTTTTTCTTCCTTGTGTTTTCAGATATGTAGATACATATATTTATTTATTTATTTACAGGTACCTTACAGGCCCTTGGTTAGGGCATTGAGTAAGGGGGGCTAACAAAGACATGTACAACAAGTAAAAGGGCGAAAGGTGCCAAAACGTAAGCTCGAGACATGAGTAACAAATAAACAAGAAATAAGTAAGTATAAATTGACATCATACATCGTTCTGGAACATGCATATACATACATATACGGTGCATGACATCGATGCCGACACTCTCGGCGAAATTCAGGTGAGTGTGTCCATATAATTGCTATCGCAATAAAAGCGGTGTGCCTTTACTGATGCTGAAACGCTGAGCGTTGTGATGAGCCGAGATTAGGGTTTTGTTTTTTATTGTCTACGTGTTTTCCTGCTGTGACGATTGTGCATTCTTTCGTCATTCATTCGGTGCGTATGGTGACCCTTTCTTTTCTGGAAATTAATGTGCAGCTCATGGCGGCCGAGAAGAAAGCGCGCGCCGAGGCCGAGGAGCACCGGCAGCAGCTGAAGAAGCTGGTGGAGCACGAGCGCAAGGAGCGCCGGAAGCTGGCCGACGAGGACGCCATGAAGAAGATCCGGGCCCTGGAGGAGACGGTGAACAACCTGCACAAGAGCCTAGCCGCCCAGAAGCAGGAGGAGGAGGCCCTGCTGAGCGAGATGGAAGTGACGGGCCAAGCGTTCGAGGACATGCAGGAGCAGAACCTGCGGCTGTTGCAGCAGCTGCGCGAGAAGGACGATGCCAACTTCAAGCTCATGTCAGAGCGCATCAAGTCCACCCAGGTGCACAAGCTGCTGCAGGACGAGAAGGTGGCGCTCATGGAGCAGGCTGCGCGCCTCCAAGACCAGGTCAGTGGCTCCTGTACTCCGCTCGATGCGTCATAGGTCGCGGGATCGAATCCTGGTCGTGACCGCCACATTTTCCATGAAGGCGAAAATGGTTGAGGCCCATGTGCTTAGATTTAGGTGCATGTGAAGGAACCCCAGGTGGTTGAAGTTCAGTCTGGAGACCCTCACTACAAAACTTCATCCCTGGCATGCCTTATGATAATATTGCTGTTTTGGGGCAGTGAACCCTAACAATTATTATATAAACTGTTTCATGCATCAGATGCAACAATGTGGAGGCTATGCAAGAAGTTCAGCCAGCAAAATTTGTATACCTGCGTTTCATACCTCAGGTGGAACGATGTGGAGGCTACTAGCAAGATTCTTGCACTATGTGTGCTCACTCATTGAAATAGTGCCATGATTTTACCACCTGTCATACGATTTATTTTTGGCTTTAGGCTGAGTAGCTAATGAAGATGCTTTGTGCGTCAGATGTAAGTAAACGAACCCCGTCATATGGTTGTCGATAAGCTGTTCTGGATTGTTTGGTGTCACTTTGTGTTTAATTTGCAGCCTGTTTTGTCACATTACACGTGGGCTCACGTTCGGCTTGCACGAGCGTTTATGAAGACTAAAGCCTAGCATGAGACATGTGTACTTGCTCATCTTGCTGGCTGAACGGCATGCTTGCGTAGCTTTCGCATTGTTGTGCTTCATGTATGGCATTATGGGCTATTGGTCTAAAGTTGAGCGTCGGGCTAGTTGGTGCAGCATAATTTCAGGGTTTCGCAGTACATGGAATGAAGACGAAAACGTGTCTCCTTTCTGCTCTTTCTCGTTCCATGCGCCGCGAAACACTGAAACTATATAAGTCTGTGCGTCTCAAGCTTAAATTTCGTCGTTGGCTCTGGCTGCGCGCTACCGAAACTGATTGCGGAGGCCATGAGATGCTATGCTAAATGAACCATGTAAATGACGGGGTTCGTTTATTGGTAATGCACGAAGCATCTTTATTTTAATACTCAGTCCAAAATCAAAAAAAAAAAAAAGTCACATTACACGTAGCAAAATTATTCAACTGCTTCTTGACTCCAGATGCATCTGCTACAAGACGTCTAGCCAGCTTATATTTTGCGTGCACCTTGATGTATAAAACGCTGTATAGGGGCTCACTATTTTCACCAAGTTGTGTTAAGGTTAGACAGGCAGCAGAACGTAGAAAGAGTGCAAAGCTTTCTGTGAAAAATTATGTATGCACCTTTACCTCTCCGTATAAACTGAACGCTATTTATCTATACATGTCAATATTTTATGGATGCTAGTTATGAGCAGTAAGTTTCGTATATGTAATAATAAACTGTGCACTTGTCTTTGTTGATGCTTTTGTAGAACTCAACCAGTGTAGTTCTTTTTTTCTGTTGCATTACTTTTTTGTTATGAGACGTGTGTAATGAGACTTTCCCTCTGTAGTGATCTACCCTGTGCCAGTTTATTCCATTTTATCCCGGCAAGCTTCCTAATTTCATCACTGCATCTGACCTCCTGCCTTCCCCGACAGCGTTTCCCCTCCCTGGGTGCCCAATCTTTGTTGCTCTTAGTGTTCAGCTGTTGTCTGTTCGAAGCATTACAGGGCCAGCCCAGGTACATTTCTCTCGCTTGATGTCACCTGTGGGATATCCGCAACCCCTGTTTATTTTGTCACCCATTCTGCCATCTACCTCGAGGGCCTACGACGAGGTTGGGGTAATAATGGAACTGGTACCAGAGGTTTAAATTTGGTGGGACCTGCGCTACCTGGAAGCACTATTTCCTGCATCCGTGGCTGTGAAAAGTGACAAAAAACTGAGCGCGCGCTTGCTTCTCATGCAACCAACAGGTGGAAGCCCAGAACCAGGTGGTGCGCAAACTTGAAGAGAAAGAGCGTCTGCTGCAAAACAGCCTGGCAACTGTCGAGAAGGAGCTCAGCCTGAGGCAACAAGCCGCAGAGGTGCACCGTCGCAAAGCTGTCGAGTCAGCCCAGTCGGCAGCCGACCTCAAGCTGCATTTGGAGAAATACCTGGCACAGCTCAGGGATGCGCAGGTGAGCAACTTGCCTGCCTATGCTCATGCAAGGGTGTGCGTTTTTACCTTGCTTCTATTTTGTGCCAGACAGCACAAACGCTGAATGGCTGCAACGACAGAGAGGTCGGCATGTTGCGTAATGCTTGACTCGTGGCTTCGTATTTGAAAGTTAAGGTGTGCAGCTGGTACTTACAGATGTGTTATGGTGGAGCTATGCTTTAGTTCAGCAGTCAAGGATCAATTTGTGGCAAGGTCATGCAGGGATTTTATCCTATTTGAGTTTTGTTCAGTAGCACTGACTGGTTGAGCTGATATGGATTCATATTTATAATAATTGAAATGGCATCACGAAATACAACAAATTTTTATAGGATCAAACCAATGAAACACAATGCGGTTGTTTTTCATTTGTTCCTCCGTGATTTTGGCACATTTCATGATACCATTAAGTAATTTTGTTGCGCACAATAATTTGTATACTTCAGGCATATATTGCTTGCTCTTTAAAAAGCCTGTCACGCTTGTGCAGCTATTCTCACTATCGGCAAATGAGGGGCGCTACATTATATGCACTCTAAATCCTTAACTTGAACACGCTGCTGTAAAAGACAATGCATTGTTCATGCACCGGTGTCCGTTGCAGAGCATAGTGACGGATCGCACTGCAGTTCTGTCACAAGAGACATTCAAGACCAAGAGGCTACAAGAGGAGATCTTATCACTACGCCGTAAGGTTGAACGTGCAAAAAAATTTGAGCTGGCCACTAACACTGATGAGGTCCTCATGGAGGAGATCAAGGAGTACAAGGTGTGTACAAGGTGTCCTATTGTGTTTCTTTTTTGTGCTCTTGTTAGCGATATTTGGCAAAAACTAGAGCTTTAATTTTGTAGAAAATGTACGTACTTCTGAACTGCCTTAGATGTGTGCTCACTTGTCTGTGTAATAGTAGTAGTAGCAGCAGTAGTACAGTCAATGTACGATTTCACGGATGCCCCAAATCCCAGACATGCCCGATTTCCTGGACTCATTTGTGGCACCGTCAAGTTCACAATAAAGTCAATATATTGAAAAGTCTGAAATTCTAGACGCTTATAGCTTTCGTCATTAGATTTTTCTAACTTGTTACCTACCACTAACCGCAGACTTCAAGTCAATACCACCGCCGCCGCCATTTGGGTTGTTTTCGGACCCTCGTACCCACCGTGCCACGGCTGTCGTACGCTCGAAACCGAAAATGCCGCAATCCAGTGCACGCCAGTTCATTACCAGTCGTAGCTTAGGCCTCATGGCATTGTGCAGCCGTTGCTTCGATAGCGGGAAAAGCTACGCTGTTGACCTATGGTCTGCCGTCTGCATGCTTGTAGACTCGGGGAAGGTGGTTATGCAACAGACCCTCTAGAACTGTTTTCGCCACCTGTGCTTCATACAGGACGCTGAGATGGCCGTCTTGCCCGGAGTGGACAGCATGTGCGACAAACTTCCACCCGTGGTAGACATTGCCTTCGACGATTTACACATTGCCGGTGTTTCAATTCCATCCGGGATAACTTTGAGGGGTTCGCCGACAAAGACCTTGAGCTGTGTGCGGATTGGCCGTTGACGAAATCCTTCAAGTTACGGAAGATTCGGACAAGTTTGGCGCCAAAGTCGAAGAGGCAGTGTCTACATAGCCAACGAGCTCGGAACTGACGCAAGCACTGACTGTCACTGGTGTACAGTGACTGCATGACATTAACTGAAATTGAAGCAGACATCATCACGGGCAAGTGGAACGTTGTGCAAACGAAAATAAGCTACTTTTTTTTGCACCTATGTGTTTTCAAATGCGGTTGCGTCGGCTTCACCAGACTTTTTTCTTTACCTTTCTTTCTTGCGGATCTTTTCAAAGCCACCTAAACGATGCATGTGCTGAATTGCAATGAGAACCCTGTACTCCCGACGCGACCCTCTCGGTCAGCGAAAAATACGTATTAAAAAGTGTGTTTTCGTTTGCGTTCGTTTTTCCGAACTGGCCGATTTTCCTGACATTTTCGCGATCGCTTGAGGGTACAGGAAATCGGACATTGACTTTGATACTTGTTGGAAAACAGACTTCATTAGGCGAAAGTTGCTGCATGAAAACGCTACATGAAAGAGCTACTGTTTGGAAGAGTGAAGTTCCAACATTTTCTTGGTGCTGCCTTTATGCAGACATCTTTAACTTTGAAAAGGGAAGCAGGCCTGTGAGGTGAACATCTTTTTGTTTTTGTTCCATGCAGTGGTTTTTCGCAAGTTGATTCAACATGGCATTGTTACCCCATTCTCACTGAGGCTTTTTAGATTGCAACATTAATTTGTTGTCTGTGTACTTCGCTGGCTAAGGACGTCGAAAAATGGGAGTCTTCTGTCTGTAGAGGGGGAATAAAACGTTTAATTGACGTTCTGTGCAAGGAGACCGGTGAGTAGGAGCTGCGTGAGATATGGTCGCCATCTGGCAGTAATTTCAAGAAACCAAAGTTGTTTCTAGAATGCAGAGCCATCGGTAGGTGGCAGCACAGTGTCGTTTTAGTGAAGCATAGGTAACACCCACTTTTTACGTTCGTAGTGTGGCATTGTCAGCGCAGCGTAATAAGCACTGTGTTCTTTAGAATTATGTACCTATGCATTTTAGTAATAAACACACTCCCTTATAGTACTTACATATTGATATTTATCTCAAATATGTGTAATACTTGCTTTTTGATTGACCATCTTCACAAGTATGAACGCAGCATGGAAATCAAGATGGCTGGGCACCGAGGAAGTGCTTTAAACATTTGCTGGGAGGGGGGGGGGGGGGGGGAAGAGTTGAATTGTGCTACACATAGACCAACAGAAAGACAGACCGAAATTTCTTTGTTGAAGTATATCACACAATAGACCATCATATTTAAAACAGTGCTTGTAGCAGTCTTTGAAACCCATGAAAACCCTTGAAGTATGAAATGGCATTTTGAAGGCCTTGAAAATTCATAAGTTCGTTTGCGGGTCCTTAAAGAGTCCTTGAATTTTGTCTGTCCAAGTTCGTTCAGCCATCATTTAGTGGATTTATTTTGCACGCCTGGCAATTATGTGCTCTCAAGCCAATAAACCATCCAATCCAATTCTTTTCTCTAGCCATATTGCACTGTTGTACTAGTACAGTGTACTCTCCTAGTACACTGTAGTTGTGGTAGCGCTTGGGTGGTTACAGCTGCGACAGAGCTAAGCCTGTCTTTTTGTGCAGACTATGCAAGTGTGCACGGATATTTGCAGTCGCGTCACTTGTGGTGGAACTATGCCTAGCAAGTGCAAATGCCAGCCGTCTTGGTTATGCATTGCCGCCAATAGGGAGTGGATTGCATTGAATACGTCAAACTCGCATCAGGCGAAATCTTCTCATGGGGGAGGAGCTATGACGTGTCTTCAATCGGAGAGTCTGCCCTTAAAAGTCACATGAAGAGTGCGAAATACATTGATAACACAAAAGCGACTATACAGTCCATGGTAATTTGAGTGCGTTCATGATGCCCACCGTACGAATAAAGTGAAGTACAATTTTTTGTGCTGTAAAATGTGCTTTCATTTTCTGCAGTTTCAAGTGTTATTTTAGGTCCTTGACAGTCCTTAAAAACCCTGAATTTTGTTTCACTCGGGTACTATGAACCCTGGTCTTTAAAAGCAAATTGGCTCAGCCAGACGCTCAACCGTAATGCTACGCATTCCTTTGTCGCAGGAGCAACTGACCTGTCCCTCCTGCAAGGTGAAACGCAAGGACGCGGTGCTCATCAAATGCTTCCACGTCTTCTGCTACGACTGCCTCAAGACGCGCTACGAGACCCGCCAGCGCAAGTGTCCCAAGTGCAACGCTCCATTTGGCACAAATGACTATCACCGGTTGTACCTCACCTGAGAAGAATGTGCACCCTCTCCCTTATTCTCTTCCTCGGGGGTTGTCCTCTCATCGCCACCACCACCTCATCCCTCGCCACTGTCACAGATGCATTGGTTGTACTTGATTTTAATGCCTTGGTCTATATTGTTTTCGCATTATGTATAATAAAAGAGCGTATTGTTTCGTGCACTTCCTTTCTATCTCTGGTGCATTGTGGCGCTGCTGGAGCGTTCACGTAGATTTGTGCACGGCTGCATCGTCCCTTGTGTGTTGTGCCCTAGGCATTGCAGATTCTTATAGTGATTACATAGTCTTGAGCAAATATTCGAGGATTTTGAATATGAAAACGAATATAGACCCTTTTCAAAAAAGGGGCGCCCCTAGCGCCGCGGACGCGAACTACAGTCTGCCGCCATTGTGAGGGCACCGCAGCAGACGACGCAGGCCGTGTCCCAGCGACGCTGATGCGCGTTTCTTGCAGCGCACACAGCCACCTCTTGCGTTCCTGCAGGACGCGGACCGCGTCGGGAGGGCACGCAAGTGAGAGTGTCTTGCAGGCCGGATCCATGCATTGCCAGTCATAACAAGCCAAACTGCTCGTCCAACCCGTTGAAGGGTACAAAATATTGCTCATTGTGCAGCGGAAGCAGCACAGAAAGCTTATTGGAGAGTACTAGGAGCTCGTTCAAACTAGAAAGCAGTGCGATTGCAGCAAATGATACTGAGAACTAGCAGCCAACACAAACATCTCAGCACTCGCGCATTTGACGGCTTGCTTTTCATGCCCTCATGATGGCGCTAACTATCCCATGCTCTGTTGCGAAGTGAAACTGATAAAAAGCTCACCGTCAGGTGGTGTATTTGTGAAAAGGGTCTATTATGGTATTTGAATTCACATGAATTTGAATTTAAATTATTGGAAATTTTTAAGATTCAAAATGAACAAATAGACACTGTATAACAATCCGCGTGTAACCCTCTGTAAAGATGGTTTCGCTGCATTGGAGGGGTGCTGTATCGTAAAAGTGCACATTCAAGAAGGATCTGCACTGCTGCAATGCCCCCCTTCAAGGTTAAATGAACATATTACCCTGGCATGGTTCCATAATTTTATACGTTTAAAAGCTTGTTAAACCGACTTATAGGCTCTAAATTTTAAAATGTAATGTATTTTATGGGTTATCAGTTCCATTTTACCTGAAGTTTTATTGTGCTACTTTTCCCAAGTTGCTTCCACTTCCCTTTGAACAACAACAACAAAAAAACACAGTTGTGCATGCTTTGTTTAAGTTTAAAAAAAAATATTGTGCTGGTTACTTGGGTCTTGACAAATCTGCTCATTTTCTTTATAATATATGATATATTCGATTCAGCATTATTCGACCAAATTACTATTCGCTTCAAACTTCCTATTCGCACAAGCACATGACATCGTCCTCAGAGCTACTACTTAAGTGGAACAGTTTGTCTTGAAGAACATTCCCCTATGTAGCCAAGACGTGAGGGGAAAATTCTAAATGTTCTGTTGTTGGAAACTAAGGGTATAGCATTTGATAAATTAAACACTGCCTGCATATTCCACAGCTAGTCCGAGAATGGAACTTGGAGTCGCCTAGAAAACTGTCAAGTGTATGGGTGCACCAGCGTTTGTACAAGCACAAGTTGTCAGGCATGTTGTCTTTTCCATGACTAAGCACTATTCTTAAAAACTTGCAGTTGTCTTTCGAGTGTGAAACAGTAACAGCAGAATGTTTCAGGTAATATCATTTTTCAAAGAAAATATTTGAACAAATTTATAGCGTGCATTTTGTCTATGTGAAACAATATTTTGCATATAACCTCCCATCTGATTCAATGTGATAGAGTCTGTCTTAGCCGATTTTTAGCCTTGAACCTTACCTGTAGACAGTGTCATGAAAATCTTTTTGTAGTCATTCAAAATCTGAAAATGGGGTGCTGAAATGGGTACGTGGAAGCTTGAATGTGATGAAAACCAAAAGACATCATATAGAATTCTATATAATGTTCAGTTTTATTTGCCTAGTGTAGAACGAAAGTTCCAACAATACTCAATTCAGCGAGGCTGGTACAGGTGGGGGTGGTCCCTAGTCAAGAGATTGGTGTGAAAAAGTACGTGCAGCAGAATTGGCCAAAATTCATTATTTCTACATGTTGAAAGGTATGTAGTTTGAATCCACTTCATTTATTAGCATTACATATATCCAACTATAAATATTAAGTTAGTAATGAACACGAATGACGTTTTACATTATGGGAGCTGGCACCACTGTGAATGGCATTCATGTCGGTTTCTTGCAAAAGCTTGGTTCATGGTACAAACGAGGTGTGCTTACACATTGCAACAATATCTGCATATCATTTACATAGTTTTCTTTTACCCCTTTTTATGCATGAACATTACATGTGCAAGTACATACACACATGGCGCTGTAGTATGCTGATCTGCTAAACTAGCGAGTGTGCATAATGCCTCGCTATGTGGGGCAAAATGTCAAAGAGGGAAGTACCTCCAGATGGAGAATGACCTTAGTATACTACATTATGACCGTCCACTGTATGTAGTGTGGTTGCCTGAATGTTACAGCTACTGATTAGGGCCATGTATTACAAGATCAAAATGAAGTACCGTGCACGGAACTTTTAAGTGCACTTAACTCGGTACTGGACTCAGTCAATGAAACTTTCACTTGTTCCTGAAGTGTGGCTTGTTTGACTACTTGTTCATTCGTGCACATAAGAAAGTGCCAAAGGAGATGTAGAATGAGTGAAGGAACACGGTGCCCGTCTTGTGTGAGCCTTCACTTGTGGTATGTGTCCTTTCGCGCTGTTTTTCCCATTTTCACTTGTTATATCAGCAATCAGATAGAATAGCTATTGTATTTAATAATTAGATACCTGCAGCTCCATTAGCGGGTATTACAGCAGGGGAATATATGCATTTCAAGTTAAGAATCATTCATTTCAACACACAAAGCACAGTAAATGTTGTCAATACATTGTATTCCTACAATAACACACGAGTCAAATTTTAAGATTATAAGCAATATATTGGTATACTTACAGAGAACACTTCTCATGTCAACAGTTTTTTCCTGAGAACACTGGATATCCATGATGGGAAAAATCGTATCATTATACATACACATTTGACTTCTTAACTGGAGCACTCAAGTGACGATAGCGCGAGATCTGCAGCTCCTAAACTAAAACTGTCATCAGTAGATCTTCAAGTGTATATATGACCTTCGTGTTATGGAGTCATCTGCATGGTGAGATTGCTATGTGACAAAGCGATATGGAATTAGTTTTTTGATAGCTGGCCACTCCATAGCAATACGGTTCTTTTGGTCACGCTTCCCTCCTTGGCGACAAAGGCGGCGCGGGGGCCTTATCTGATAAGGATCCCCTCGATCTGCACGGAGAGAAAGTTCGTATCAGCGGAGTGGATATGGCCATGACTGAGAGGCATCCGGTATAACCCAGCTGCTTCATGCTGTTCTAAGCATCCGGTATCTAATCGGCAACGCAACACTCTGGACACTCTCACTGTAGCGCACTCTCTCGAGTTGTTCTGTGTCAGTGGAGTAGGGCGCACGCCGGAGCAGCTCGTTCACCTCAGCCCAGCCATGGCCCGTGAGTATACGCGTGCAGTCTCTCTTGTTTTGCGTCTTTCGTTACATATAGAAGCCATAGACGCTCTTTAGTTCCCAGAAAACGCGAGATTACGGCCGATCACCACCTGTATTGAAGCACGGCGTGGTCCTAGAAATTCCCTCTCGATAATCGACCGTTTTTCACGCATTTAAAACCGCGATCGTTCGAGCCCACGCTACCTGTATTTAACGCATTTACGAGCCACTTGCAAAAACTGTCTTCCGTGCCACGAATGGAGAGGTACATTTTAATTAAATTCGGAAGTCGCTGTAGCGGAAAACTCCGTACCGACAGGGGTTGCGGACCGAACATACCACGGCCATTCTTGCATTTCGCCCCGTCGAAGTGCGGTCGCGGTGGGCTAGACATCGAGACCACATTGTCCACGTGCTTATGTGCACGCGGCTACTACGCGTGACTTATGGACGCGTGTGGGGCCACGAGTTTCGCCAGAGGTGTTCTCTGGTTTTGCCGCACGGCCTGGCCATAACGGCCAGGCGCTGGCATCTGCGGCTGCACGCATGGTGTTCTGTGCGCACGCGCGTGCATGCAGAAAAGCGGATGCGTCCGCCCGCGGCGTTGGCGTCGCGGGCATGCACGTGTTTCCGTTCGTCGCCGGTCGCGGTCTGTCTGGTTTCGCCGTTGCACCGGTGACACCGTCGTGCAGAACGTTCGTCGATTTACACCGATACAAACGGTTTCTTCGCAACCGGTCATCGCATCCTCGCGCCGCCCCCGACTTTAAGACGGTGAGTGGACTCTGGAACGAGGCCAATTTACGTTGCGGCTGAGTGCCGGTGCTTTCGCCAAGGGGTTGCAAATTTTTCTGCTTTTCGACGTACTAATTAACCTTCTTGAGGACGTCCTTCGGTCAATTGTACGTAGTTCGTACACGTTAGTATGTCATCCGTCTTCTATTCTTGGTCGACATTTGCTTGTTTGGGAGTCGCATTTATCTTGGCAATGCACGCCGGTCGACACAGCTGCGCCGGTGCGAAATTACTTTATGCAACACCTTTTATAACCAGCCGCGTCAACGGTGCGGCATATGTGTGCAAGAAATGATGATGGAGGAAAGCGCGAATTTGCTGACGTAACGACGACGATGGAGAAGGCGTGGCCGGCGCGCTCGAAAATATCTCTCGTTTTGTTACGGGAAGCATAGCGAATAAAAGCAGCAAAATAGAGACATACGTCATAAGCGCTATTTTCCACGACGAAGCCCTTACAACGAGCTCAAGTTCAGGCGTCATAAAGTTTATCTCGCTGATTTAGAGGCATTGACTCCTCAGGTCCGGCATGCGTTGATTATATCGCGCGGATTTCATGGCCACTGCATCCAAGTGCACAAGCTGTGCTTTCTTAGTTTATGTTGCTGTGCTTGCTTAGCTTATGTCGCCGCTCAAAGAACGTCTATTATTCAAACGTGAATAGAAAAAAAAGCACGTTTAAAACTTTGTTAATGTGCGAGTTTAAAAATTTAATACCGACTTGTTTAATTTTCTGTACATGTCATGCACCCAGGTATGAATGTTTTGAAGGAAGGGTGGTTCACCGAGATTGTGAACACCAACAACAATCCCGTTCTTTCGGTGGACGTCGAAAAAGTCCTTCACCAAGAACGTTCAAACTTCCAGGACATCCTTGTCTTTAAGAGGTAAGCATACTGTTTTATTTCAGTTGTGCTGTAGATTGAGACAATAGTGTGCGACATACATGCCATGACTGCTGCACAGGTTTTGTCACTGTGCACATAACCAGACTGGAGTTAAGGTGCATGCTTGTTGTCGTCTTTAGCCAGTGCTGTTGCACGGGCTGTTTAGAAGTAGGTCTCAGATTTAACACATACAGTAAATTGCATGTTAGACAACATACATACATAATTAAAGGCTTTATTTAGACATATCTCTAACCAAACGAATGGTCAGACCCTGTTCTTCTTTGTGCATTAAATTTGAAAGATATTTCTTCTAGGGCACGGAGGCAGCGACAATAATAAATTCTTTCAAGGAGCAATAAAGGGAGGCTAAAGTTTTGCGCAAGCAGCTGACCTCCTTGTGCCATCCCTGCCACTCAGTTAAGGACACCCACATTTGGCATTACTGGCTTATTTTTCTAACTGACAAAGAAATCGGGTTTACACAGTGCAGTCCTTGGACTGCAGGGGTGCCATGTTTTGGGCAAGTTGTGCAACGAAACTCGAAAACATATGCAGTGCGGGCAAACAAAAAAACGTAAGAAATACGACACCACAGTAGCACATATTAATGCCATTTCTCTCGCATATTTGTTTGCTGGTGCTGAATATTTTTTCTAGCCCAGGGATACCAGCAACACATGAAGGGTACTACCCAGGCCTTGATCACTGGAATTGTGCCATTAAGCATTAGATTGTGCGTGCAATTCCTTGGGCATCTTGACCACATGATGAAAACAGAAGTCAGACTGTGGAAATCTCCCTGTACCTTACTTGTTTAACATACATTAAGTGCCCAATATGATTGAACACCTTTTGGTATTGGAGCAGTGAACTGTATTTGCGAAGCGTATGCTTGTACTGAGATAGAGTACAATCTAGCGTGTGCTTCTCGCAAGTAAAATGCGTATCTGAAGGAATACTTCAAAGGCAGCAAAGTGTCGTGACAACTATATATGCCTGTCATTTTAGCAAGTCATTTGGGACTGTGTTGGCCCTGGACAATGCTATCCAGTGCACAGAACGAGACGAGTTCTCCTATCAGGAGATGATCACGTTCCTGCCCCTCAACTCCCATCCGGACCCCAAAGATGTGAGCCTCTGCACATTCTTTCTCTTTTTTTTTTTCTCATCTGAGTATTATTACATAATATTTTGATACTTTTGTGTAGGCAGGTGGTGTTTATGCTGTAAAATGTATCTGCTGTGTCACTGTATCTTACGAAAAAAAAAAAAATTATCTCTGCCTGTTTGTAGCACCAAGCTACAACGAAAGTTTTTCACCAACTGCAGAGCTTTTGGCAAAATCTGAACTATGCTCACTAACAGCTTTGCTTGGCAGTGATCTGAATGCAATGAAGTGAAAGTTTGCTAATGTACCACTAATGTGTGCGGTCCCAATATTGTGTCCATGTTTTCTCAATGGGAAATATGAACGAACTTTATTCTCTACCGGAAGCTCTTTAAGTAGGGATGTGGAACACACCAGTGAGATATCTTTATTTGTTTTACTTTATATGTTGTCACTATACACATTAGAAGTTGTGCATTTTTCATGAATCTCAAGCGGGATGTGGCATCTGCTTCTTTAAGTGAGTCTGTCTCCTACTGGCTCTTCAGAAACTTGATATGAAATTTATTCACAAATGCCCATCTAAATAAGCAAAATAAATGGTATGCAGCACTTATGCTGTGCAGTAATTGCTTTTTGCATTGGTGCAAAATGTGCACTAAACCTGACTTCATGCGCAGAATCTCTGCCTCTGTAGCTTTTCCTTCAGGGCAAAAAAAAAAAAAAATCCACTATACAAGCTTCCTTTGTGTCTTCGTGTAAAGAAGGGATGGACGTAGCTTTTTTTTTTCCTTTTTTCGTGAACCTTCTCTCATCATTATTGTTGACTACCGGGCAAGCCGGCATTGGGCACCTGCCTAAGCTCTATGCAAGGACCTTGGCACCCTTAAAGCCTCATTATTTCTTGCATGCTGTACTCTGAGAATGTTATAAAAGGATGAAGTGTTCCAATTTGATGGCTTCTGTTACTGTTTCCTTCACAACCCACTGCACAACTTCAGAAAATTAAATTCTACAAGTAAACTTCCACTTCTCAGATTCCTACAAAATTTTCTAGTTTATTTTCTTGCAAGCAGAAAATTTGCTAGCTATAAAGTCTCAAAGGAATAAATTAGAGAGCTGTTGTTTTTTGACCACTTTTTTTTTATATGAATTGCCTCGCAGAGCCAGGTTGTATTTTCCTTACCCAAATGTGCACAGCTGTTTGCAAAGTGAAATATATACCCTGTGATGGAGCTCTGCTTCAGCTGTCTTATTTCTGCATGTCTGAAGCTGAAAAAAAAAGAAAAAGCTGTAATCTGCAATGATTATATAGTGATATTTAAGTGTGACTACACCCTGCTTGGATTAGTAGTCTCTCCTACAGTGCTGTGATTCGTAGTGGCTTCTGATGACCCTTAACCACTGGATGTGTACAAAACCTTGCTAAAGGTGTGGGCTAGCTGGTCGTGTGCTATCATTCCAACAATGCTCCTGCCTAGACAAAGATAGACCACAAACACACTCTCTGAATTGTAACAAGGTTCACCATTGTACGACACTGTGCCTTAGTAAACAGCAGTGAACTTTGTGCTATAGTTTGGCATCCACATTTGTCTGCATCGTCAAAATCACAGACTGTAAAACCTGATTGTCTTCCCTAGGTGCACATTCTCGTGCGACGAAGTGGCCCATTAACTTCTGGCATAAAGTTGACCTTGCAAAACGAACAGTGATGGTTGTCATTGCAAAAAGTTAGGGGGTAGTGCTGGTGCCACACTCAAATGTGCTCTTCCAGTGGGTGAAAAGTGTTCACCACTGCTGGTCTTAGTGTAGCGATGGGATTGTATCATTCAGGTGCTGATCATCGGTGGTGGCGATGGCGGTGTTGCACGAGAAGTCGTCAAGCACCCCAGCGTAGTCTCAGTCACACAGTGCGAGATTGACGAGGTGAGTTGCATGTCTGCCAGTAAAAGGTGCGTTTCAAAGTCTGCCTCATGCATTGACTGAATAGAAAGGGGGGGGGGTGCTGGGACAAACCTTTGCCTCCCTCCCCCTCTGAAGGGGAACCCTGCACAATCTTATGAGTGCAGTGCTTTTGCCTTTTGCTGGAAGTATGTGCGAGTCCCTGCATGCATTTGTATGCATTAAAAGGCAGTGACAGGGTTTCTCGTGGAGCACTCACCCTGCCACCCAAGGGCTTCTTACTGAGAAAACTGATTCTGCGCACTTATTTTCTGGATCCCCTTAATACCATACATTACTCGTGTAAATACAGTGTCGTTTTTTTTTAGCAAGGATTGTGCGGTAGTGGGATGGGCAGGAGCATTTTAGTAGCATTTTTAAGTGTGTTTGAGACAGGGTTGTGTTAAGGTAATTGTTTCATGGACTAGTATGTGCTAGTAATGTTTTATGAAGTCCAAACAAAGTTCAAAAGCTAATAATCTTCACTTAACGAGCAATAGGGTACCCCTTCCCATCCTTTTCTTCGCTTTGCTCGGAGGATTTCAAGCTGGACGGTTGTGCCCTCGCGATCTCCGACTTCAGCGTAGCTCCCGCCGACTGGTTCGCCCTCCGCGGTCTCCTGATGCCGTGCAGCTCTCGCATTGTGGCACCCCGCCCTTGGACTGCTTCGACCGGATCCCCACTTTCCTATCTCCTTCTTTTTTCCTCTCGTTGGCTGGCGGCTTCTTCTCCGTCTATTTTCCTTCTATTCTTTTTATCCCTCCTTCCTTCTCCCTATATCTTTTATTCCCCATATCCCATTCCTCTGCTGACCTGTTGAGGTGTCCTCGTAAGGAGAGACAGTTACGGGTCGGCACCTTCCTTTTCTTTTCTTCTGATATAACCACTTATATAATATATATATCCTTTTCTTGATCATTTTTTTCGACTTGTTTATGTGCTGCGACAAGTTTGAAGATGCAGTCCCAACTTGTCCAGTCTTCAATGCACAACTATTTGTGACAAAGCTTGGTTGCATGTCATTCATTATATGTATAATACCATATTGAAAATGTGACCGAAACGGAAACGATGGGTATTGCTGAGACATTAATTAACTCTGATACCGAATGATAATGTTAATGAGCCCAACTATGTGCATTAATTTTTAAAAAATAATCACTTTGCTTCTCAGGGTGCTTTCAGTAAAGTTCTTCGTGCCATAATGAGTTTGCTTCAGCAAAGTAGAAAGGGACAAAAGTGTACTACATACTTAGATTGTATGAAGCCAAATATATATATAAAAAAAAAAGATTCTCCCTGAAGCAGAACCTGAATGCTACTAAGGGCAGGGGCTGTTTCTATGCCTTGCTTTGAAGTGCATGTGTGATTACCGTGGTCATAAAGTGATAGTAACAGGCTGTGAGAACCGAGACATTTCATTAGTTCATTAAAAAAATACAACTGTTATCCTTGACACTGATGTCCTGCTTCAAGTGCCTTATGTAATTATTTATGTGGTCAGTTCTTTTTTTTTCTTTCTCATGTTTTTTACTTTTGCATCACGGATGCGGCGCATGTGTGCAGAAAGTTGTGGAAGTCTCCAAGAAGTACCTTCCCTTTATGGCCGAGGGCTTCAACAGCCCGAAATTAGAGCTCAAGATTGGAGATGGTGTCCAGTTCATCAAAGAGACGACACGAAAGTTCGATGTCGTGATCACAGACTCCTCCGACCCTGTTGGTGAGATCTGACTGCCTTGTCCAAGCACGTAGTTCACATACTGTCATTCGTGTCAAATTCTTCACTTCAATTCCATGCAATTCAAATGTTTTAGCAATGTAGGCTAGTCATTGTCATGTTGGTGCGACATAATTAAACGTTTTAGCATATTCTGCTAGAACTATGGGAGCATACAAACAATGATAACAGAATGCTCACCTTAAAATAATGTTCATTTTGGAGACTTCTCACTTTTGCATCCTCAAAGCAGTGCGATGTGCTATATAAAACTTACCTAATACAGTGGAACTTAAGAAAAACTTGTGTGCTTCAAATTTATGTGCCAGAGTACTCCTTGTTGGTGGTGCTATTGGAGACTTGAAGAAGTGCGAAAATTCTCAGTCATATTGTTGCTTGGATAGTAAGTCTTCAAGGTGGAACTGAACTCTGCTTTACAATATGAAAGTGCTTATGTAATGAGCTGTGGGTTCATCTTAAATAATCTCGGGTTATCAGCATACAGGCTTTCATTATGGAATTATTTGTCACCTTTGACTTTTTTTTTAGATCTTTCAATCAATCAATTAAGGAACCAATTGGTGTAGGATGAAGACATGGCAGGAATCTGTTAACACCTTTGAAGGAGCTCTAAACAATGAAACCAGAAAGACCATACGAATACATGTCTTTTTCGTCCTGTTTTTCTTTTTTGGTTCTTCTTCCAGGCTTTCATTGTACCAGCAAACTCAAACTTCAACTATTGGGCGGCGTAAAATGACTAATCATTGCAAAATACCACTTAGTGTTCTTCATCATATGCTATATTGCCTTGTTTAATTCTGCATTACCTCTCTGCTGCTAACCTGAAGGTCTCAAGTTCGATCCAGGCTGTAGCGGTCGTATCTCAGTAAAGGCAAAATGTAATGGCCGAGGCCGGTGTACCGTGCAATGTCGGTGCTTGTTAAAGAGCACCGGAGCCCTCCACTACCATGTCTCTTACGATCGTATCATAGTGTCGGGTTGTGAAACCCCAGATATAATTATCAATTGTGCGTTGCCTGACAGCAAGCCTTTTCAGTGGAGTAGTGCAAGCGCGGTTAGTTTGAGAACATCACATGACCGCAGTGACACAGTTCCAGATGACAGACTTCTCATCATTTTTCGTGTTCATGTTCCCCAGGCCCAGCAGAAGCCTTGTTCCAGAAGCCATATTACGAGGGACTCAAGAGAGTCCTTAAGCCAGGTGGAATTCTTTGTTCTCAAGGTAAATGCCTTCTTGTGTCTGGATTTTAGGACGTGTAACCCTAGCAATTAGTATTATCTTATATTCATGTGTCTGACTGGCTCTGTGACTGCCGAAACGTGTCTGTGCTGACAGGTGTAATAAGTTCATCACTACGGTTAAATTGGCTTATCAGTTTGTTCTCTACACTACATACTAGACGTTTTCCGTAACTGTAAGGCTAGCTTTTCTGTGTTGCGGCATTTGAAGCTCGAACTTTACTTTCACTTGAAGCATGACAGGTGCTGCGACTAGTCGGGACAGTGTGCAGTGCAGAGACTTGTGAATCGTGAGAAAGGCCTGTCACTGTCCCGTGATTCTGTGTTCTCGAAATTCAGAAACTTAAAATTGAGCATTACTTCAACTGATGAAAATAGGAAGTTAATATTCCCTATGCCTTTCCTGTCTTCATTATCTGGTTGCTTTCACTAAAGTTGCGTGAAACAAAAAAAATGAGCCCTCAAAATTCTCTTTTTTCACTGCATCTAACCTTGTGACACATTGTCAAGCCATTTTTCTTGGTGTGAAATTCAGTACAAAATGAGATTTCATCATCAACGATCTCCTCAAAGAAAATATTACTTAACTCTCAACAAATTTACAGGTATTCTTACAGTGTGCGTCTACTAACAAGACAGATTCTCAAATACCGTAGTCTTAAGGAAATGTCTGAACAGCTTAGTTCTAGGAAAAAAAACAGAAATTGAGAATATGGTGAGGTTCTTGTTGTCTGGCAGGATGAAGGTTAGGTATTTTTTTTTTACAATCTTTTGCAAACAGCTAAGGCAAGTAATGGTCTCTCTTTTTTGTCTACTGGGAAAACACCCCAGCCACAGCTTGCATGCTCCAGCCCATGCTAGTACACAATTGTTTGTGTTGGTCATGAAGTTTAACACTGATCTCTTAGGGTTCAGAAATGAATTTTTTGCAAAAGTCAGGGCTACTTATTGTAGTAGTGTGGCATTTGCTCATGTTACTAGTGGAATTTCTGTGTTTTGGCATGTGGTTATGTTCTAGCCTGTCCCTTGTAAGAACCCACATGTGGGTCACGGTAATTTGAGTTCAGTGTGTTCTTGGCATCGCAAGGCTCCTCACAAGGCTGTATCTGCAATTCCCAATCTCCTAAATGTGCCTATGTGCATGAATGTGGTGAGAACAAAGTTATTGCTATGTAAAATGCAAGGAACTGGTGACAAGCTAAATTTATGAACTACAAAGGTACTCTGTACCCCACTGTTGGCTCTGAGAGTGTGCTGGGATATAAGTACCCTCATTGCACAAGGATACCCTAAGGTGAATCTGCGCCATTGCTCTCATTATGATCGAGCAAAATTAAATGCATATTCATCAGGCTTGTGCAAATAGTGAGTTTTAGGTTTGAAGCAAATATCGATTCTGGTGGAATAATTTTGAATAGCATTTGAATAGTATATGTAACATAAAATAAAATGGGCATACTTGCCGATGACCCAACTTACCTGCACAATATTTTTGAAAATTTAAACAAGGCCTGTGTAAATGCGATTCTTTTTTGGTTGAGAGGAGGTGGAAACAACTTAGAATAGTAGCAGGATTTCACTTTCGGTAGAATTCAGATGATAACCTGTAAAATATGTTGCATTTTAAAATTCACTACACTAGCATATGAGCCAGATAACGCGGTTTCAAACTTGAAAAATGACGAATGGATGTGAGGGTAATATGTTCATTTAACCTTGATTGATATGTGAGGTTTGATGTCCGAAAACCACTGTATGATTATGAGAGATGCTTTAGTGGAGGGCTCTTGAAATTTTGACCTCCTGAGGTTCTTTAACGTGCACCTAAATCTAAGCATACGGGCTTACAGCATTTTCGCCTCCATTGAAAATGCAGCCACCGTAGCCTAAATTCGATCCCCGTACCTGCGGGTCAGCAGTTGAGTACCTTCGCCACAAGACTACCACGGCGGGGCTGTTCATTTAACCTTAGACTGGGGCTTCGCGCCAGTGTGAATTTTTTTTTGTATAGGTGTTTTCACCCCTTAGTACTTCTTCAACGCAGTGAGACCACCTTTACAAGAATATACTACATTCAAATAGGTGCTTTCACAGCTTAGCATTTGAACATGGCAGAGAAACAACTTGTACAGAAGGGCTATTATAGACTGATTTGTTCATTTGCGATACTTAGAAATTTTCAGTAATTTAAATTAGAATCGAGGCAAATTCAAATACTGTAATATTCATTCGATTATCTGAAGCATTCGAATATTCGCACAAGCCTAATATACGTACATTGTCGAGAGAGGTGTGACAGGTGGCAAAACCAATCGTGGCTGTGAGAGAGCGGTTTCCAGTTCCTAACTATAGCTGTGAAATGAAAATATGCCAGTGTGTACCGACTGTGCTTACTCAAATGTAATGATAGTCATTTTTCATATTTTTGCTACTTGAAGGCAACCTTCGCGTTACAATTAACTACCAAAATTCAGGTTGTCTGGAAAAGCTGAATGATGCAAACAGCCTTTTATTTTTTTCTTTCTGGACAGAACGAAAAGTCGCCCCCGTGTTACAATCGTTGTCGCATTACAGTAGAGTAAATGCAATAGATTTAGGTGTTGCAAAATATCCGCCGTAGTGAGAACTGATCCGGGCCCACCCACTTAGGCGTGCCTAGTACTGTATACACTCGACTAAAGGCTGCGCTTGAGTAAGGGCCACTCTCCCCAACTTGGCAGTCCAAACTATGAGAAAAAAAAACAACAACAACAAAGAAAAAAAAAAAAACTTGCCAGCAAATGGCAGCGTCATCGCAGATTTTAAATGCGTGGTATGCGCTCTCTGCAGACATTATTGTAAAAAGTTTTAAGGTCACCATGATTTCATACCATGGATGGCCCTAAGGACGATTGGATGCATGAACGTACGGATGACCGGAGCAGCGGCAATGAGCAGAGCCGGAGTTTCTCGCTACGTTTCATTAGCATTAATCAGCATGGGAACTTTATGTGCTCTTTCATTCTGCTTTATTCTTGTTCTGCCTCTTCTTTCTCGAAACAGGTGAGTCCATGTGGTTTGACCTGAAGCTCATTGAAGAGATGATGGACATGTGTCGGACCCTGTTCCCCGTGGTCAACTATGCATCCATCTACACGCCCACCTACCCCAGCGGACAGATTGGCTTCCTGCTCTGCTCCACATCACCCGTGAGTTCTGTGGCCCCCTCTTTTGCGAAGATTTGGGACGAGCGGTCTGTACTAACACTGGCTGCTAAACCAAGTTCGGGTGCTTACTTGTTTGCTTGGCACTTGGAATGACATTCTAGTGTAAGAACAAGGCTTTGAAAAACTACGGGGCATGTGGACGTAAATTGCAGGCCTTGTAAATTTTGCTTTTTGTATGCCCCCAGTACAAATAAATATTGAAACCAGTCGAAGCAAACCGTGTTGTATGTTCCACTCCTGCACTTTTGACATTGGTGTAATTAATGTCAGAATTTTCAAAGTTTCAGTTTTAGAGCTAGACTGTGATATTCATTGAAACTAGGGGCTGAACGATGCCACGTTGCAATTTCTAAAGTGATTGTGCGAGAGAGGAATCGTCATGTTTTATTTTGTTTGTATCAATGGTGATACAGTTTTCTATAAGTTTCGTGCGAGTCTTGTCGTCTGGGTTGTAGCATGAGGTTGCTGCTGTCCTAAAAAAAAAAACAACTGTTGCTCTGTGATGAGGTGTGAAATTGATTCACTCCTGTGCAGGACACGGACTTCCACAATCCGGTGCACAAGTTCACCGAGGAGCAGCTTCGGAACATGAAGGTCCGGTACTACTCTCCCGAGGTGCACCAGGCAGCTCTGGCCCTGCCCCGATTTGTCAAACAGGTTGGTGCAGGTTGCCACACTCTGCTTCCCTCACCAGTTTTGGACACTGCAAACAAGTAGGCATGGCACATAGTTCCAGTGGTTGCGACTCATTTTCCACACAACAAGTGCTACTTGGAATGTCGCCGCCTGTTGTTCAATGTGGAGCACCTAGCACATTGGGGCCATTGTACTGTATTTACTTGGTTGTAATGCAACTGCAGTTGTAACATGTTTTCTTCGAGCGTCATTGAAGACACGAGACTTTATAGGAAGATATAAAATAGTTTACTTAAACAATTACTTGTATTCCTCATAGGCGAACAGTACATGAGTCTCCCTCGTTGACGTCTTCTTTTTTATGCCCCAACCAGACACATGCTTCTCTTTAAGGCGTAGTGATGTGCTAAACAAATGCTAGGGATGACATTGAGGGGGAAAAAAACAAACAAAATAATTCTGTGCATCGTTGCAATTTTAGAAAACATGAATTCCGGTATTCGATTTTCATGCAGGGGTTAGACTTAAGGTAGCAAAAATCTGGAAAATAATTTGCCCTACAATCGAGTAAGTACAGTGCGCTGCGGGTCTCATAGTACGCAAGGAGTTTGCAGTGGAGCAAGCTGCCTTGCAGATCGCCCAGTTTTCTGGCCGTTAGCATTCAGCATTTGCACAATGGATACAGTAAATGTTCCAGTATGTATTAAATGCTGTGTATATCTGTTGAATGGGCGATCTCCTTGAGTATGTCGTGGCTTCAAAAGCAGCAAGATTGAAACAAAAGAAATAAGCATGAAGGAAGGATGTAGCTAATTGGAAACAACTGGACATAATGTTTTCAAATGCAGCGGCTTAGTAAATGTACGAGCTTGGGCAACTAGCAAGCTTGGTAATTAGTTGCAGCTAATTACATATTCTATGCTAACAGAAAAAGTAGTTGCCAGCAAAACGTTATTGTTCCCGCTGTTGTATCAATTTCGTTTTTTTTTTTTTGTAAAGTTTGCTTGCCACAAGTTTGCAAGCACAGATGTGCATGAGACAGTGCGTCATGGACATTATGAATGCGATATTTGGTCATCAAGTTGTTCGCGGTATTGGTGGCAAAGAGCTCTGCCATTGCAGCATGCTGCGTGCATTTTGTAATAAGAGTGTTGGAATTTTTGACAGAATGGCTCAGGCCACGCCGCGGTGGTCTAGTGGCTAAGGTGCTCGGCTGCTGACCCACAGGTCGTGGGATCGAATCCCGGCTGCATTTCCGATGGAGGCGGAAATGTTGTAGGCCCGTGTGCTCAGATTTGGGTGCACGTTAAAGAACCCCAGGTGGTCGAAATTTCCAGGGCCCTCCACTACGGTGTCTCTCATAATCATATGGTGGTTTTGGGACGTTAAACCCCACATATCAATCAATCAATGAATCATGATCAATCAGAATGGCTCGGTGATCTCCTGCTACAAGTACATTGTGGTGTTCTTGTGATACTTTCAAAATATGTTCTCTAAGCTGTGTCGCACTGCTGGGTCATGGCTAGTGCTAATCGAGCAAATCTTGTGGGAGCTGTAAGATGCAAAGTGGGGCCGGTAGTAAATTTTTAGTGTTTGGAGCGATTTTTCATCCTTGTTGAAAGATTGCTGAAGAGGTTAGGGTGAATCTGCATGTCCACCGGAAGGTGGCGAGTGTCACAACCATAAGCGTTGCCCACATGGTGCCATGCGATACGTCACTCGTTGAGGTTTCCCATGCCACTGCAGCTTTTTCGCACCAAGAAATGGTAGAGGCCTTGCAACACTTTTCAGAGTGACCATTGAATGGCTTCGCTAGAGGAGTACGAATCGACCACCACGAAAATTTTTATGATCTGTCAAGCACAAGCGCATTTACCGACATTTGTCGCACGCTGTAAGTACTCTTTTCTCTCGTCGGGACGAGTGCTCTTGAAGCTAAGCAGGGAGGAATGGCATGGGTGAAAGAATTCACGTCATATACGCGTCATGAACCTGAGCACAGTTCCTTTTTTGTTTGTCTTTAACGTGCGACTAACCTTAGGCGAGATGAGGAGCATGCGTCTGGGCAAGTGGCGGCTTCCTGCAGCAAGCTATGCAGCCCCTGATGCTCAAGTCTGCAAATGGTTGCGAATTTTGGTGTATTTCAGTACAGGGCACCATGTGTAGCAAAAAGAGGGAGCGATTTGTGGTGGACTTTGAGAACTAGTTATAAATGCCGGCCACGTGCTGCGCTATAAAGTTTGACCTGCACATTATCAAAGGTCTCCACTGCTGATTGGCACCATTTCCCGTCCATGATGAAAAAGTGTTGTAGAATAAAGGACTCTGGAGCAGTGGCATCATGAACTAGTGCTCCCAATGTAGGGAAACTCTGAGACCTGAATAGACCATACGTTTGTATATTAGCACTGCTATGAAGACGGTATCAAAATGAACATCGAATCTAAACATTCATAACCTTTCCAACAAAGAACGCGCAGTTGATATCTCCACTGTGAAACGAGTGTACAAAGTAACACCTGCATCGGTGTGGCATCTACAAATCATTTGTTTATCTTTTTACAGACTCTGTACAAGTAAATTACCTTCCGGCATACCAATGGATGTGATGCATGCAGGATTGCCTTTCACCATGGTGTTGAAAGCCATGGCTTAAACTGTGGAGCTGCCGTTTTTGTACACCATATGCACTGCACGTCTTTGGAATTTTCAGACCAACACATACGTCCATGTTATATATTTGTTCAGCATTGAATAAAGATATTTTGTGTTCAGTAACAGGCGCCAGATACTCATCTACTAATGGGCAACCTGACCTGCAAAGTGCTGAAGTAAAACTAGGCTTGTGTCAATAGCAAATTTCAGGTTCGAGGAGAATTCTAGGTAAATAGTGATTTCATCGAATAATTTCAAATCGAGCTCGAATAATAAACGTAAAATATTAAAAGTGAAATGAGCATTTTTGCCATGACCTAATTAACCTGCACAGTATTTTTTAATTGAAACAAGGCATGTCCAATTCATTGTTTTTGTTCAAAGGAAGTGGAAGCAACTTTGAGCAGTAGCAGGACTTGACTTTTGCTATAATGCTAGTGATAATTAGTAAAATATGCTGCGTTTCAAAATTTACCATACTTTGTATAAGCCAGTAAATCAAGGCTTTAAAATTTAAAAAATGATGAATCGATGGGATGGCAATGCCGAGTTCATTTAACCTTGGAATGGGACTTGCGGCAGTGCAGATTTTCTTTGACAAGGTGCATTTGTAATACAGCACCTATCTGCTGCAGTGAACCAACCTTTACAGAGCATTACATGCAAACTAATCAACCTGTTTGTTAAGTTAGACTTAGAAATTTTGTATAATTTTAATTAATTTTGAAGCATATTTCAATTTTATAATATTTGAACAAAATAATGTAATGCATATGTACCAGCGATTCGTTGTTCAATGAAATAGACCAGGCATGTGGCTGCTGTGCCTGAAATGCTAGTCTGGGAGACCAGCTGAATTCTAATGCAATATTTTTATGTGCTTGCATATCCACTGTGCAAGTGCGTTTATGCCGAAACTACACCTTAGTCTTTGTACCCAAATGTATGTGGTTCCTTTCGGGGTGGTATTCTCAGGCGCAATCACTTTTGGCAATACTTGAGACGAGCCTTCCATGCGTTGATGCCTGCAATGAATAATGTGCGTGGCCCACTGCAGTGGCATGATTGGCACAGTGTAGAGCTACTGTGCTAGCTTTTTCTTAATTGTGACTTTGAAATCCACATGATATAAAACTTCGCAAACAGTCGTTTGGTCCTATAGCCCAACTGGTAGTAGCGAGACCAATCATGACATGCCTACATAATTGCGCAAGTGATTGCAACAGTGACAAAGGACAACAAGTTAGATACAAATGTTTAAAAAACACATAATTCAATTCAACAGGAAATAAGAGCAGACGAAATAACCTATTATACACTTAAAAACTGTACATCAATAGCTTTATGGCCATAGAAAAATAATTCACCCTCTTTCACATCAGTCCGTATGGCATTCCAATTCTATGGTCTTCAAACATAGACATTTCTGGCAACTGGTTAATTAAAGCAGTTTTCACGCTAGCCTTGTGAATTATTGAAGTAAAAATATGCCCAATTAGTATTGTCCAAGGCTGCGGCTCCTCTCTTACCTTTGTGCCGAGTTCACGAATTAATAAGCATCTCTGATCAGTGTGCACTGAAGGTTTTTTTTTTGCTGGGCCTGCAAAAGTTCAGTTGGTTTTACGAGGTTCCAGTAGGGCTCTCTGCACAAGAGAATCATTATATTTTACGAAGAATTGCTCGCAATTTGCACTTGTTTCAGCAGCTAAAACCATAAATTCTTGGACATTGCCAATGGAGCCCGTCACACTTTCGGTTGGCTATACCACATTGCTCTTTCCAAGCCCATGCTTGATTTAAAGTTACTAATTGTAGTCAGGTCTTAGATAAAACGTTCATGCTTTATTTAGGACAAACATCCCCTTCTAATAAAAGATGGTCACTTCACTATTGCCCAGCATGTTTGATTTATTCAGATTATTTTTCAGAACCCTATGCTATCGCTACAACTTCCAACAGACTTTCCGAAGCAAATAGTTAAAAAAACGCTAGGCCTGCGCGGATCGCGCAGTACAGTCACAGTGAAAGCTGGAAGAGCAGCCTTTGGAGAGCCTTTTTTTAAACATTCTTGGGACAACTACTATAAGCACACTTGCATGGCACCCACTATGCCATAAATCAATTTTCATGTACTGGGGAGCACCCACAACGCCATTAATCATCACTTTTCAGAAAAGCGTGGAACTCACTACGCCATGCAGAAGGGCCGGTTCAGATTCCAAATGTGTCCAGATTTCTTTTTTTTTCTTTTAAACGAAGTAGTTTGCAGACACCAGTGGCGACAGACAACCAGCGCCAAAATCAGCCCTAGTTGTGATCTCTTGATAGCTTTCACTAAAGAAAAACATAGGCTTTGGCATGAAGTGGTATTCTCAAGTGATCACTTTGGGCTATACTTCACAGACAAGCATCATCCAACCATCAAGAGATCTTAGTTTTGCATAAATAAGCTATAGGTCTTCCATCGGACTTTTGAAAGCACAGTGCCTCGAATGCATCCCCAGCAAACAGATTCAACACCTAGAAATGGTTCTCTCAATGCTGCTGTTCCTTGCTTTTAACGGCAGTCTGCAAGCATTACCAATTTAAGCACGACTAGCATACTCCTTGCTGTGCCAACCTACTAACTTGCGCAAAACTTGAACTGAACTAGCAAAACTCCTCGATTTTTAAGAGGAAATAGAGCACCTTTGCTAAGCAGATTTTTTCTGCAGCACAGCAAAACAATGGAGCAGCAGTGGGGTTTCACTAGGGCTTTTATTTCAGAGACTTTTCCGAGACAACACAGAGGAGGGCACACTACGGGGCGGTAGCGACGAGAGGGAGAACTTTTAAAGTAGCTGTTGAAGACACAGGACTGTTAAAGGCCAAATCGGGAGGGGAGGGTAAAGCAGCAGCGATGCTGGCTGGCAGTACGACGGCTGGCAGCAGCCTAGCAGTGGAACATTCTTGGCAGAAAGTCCGCTGGCTTGCCATCCTCTGCTTGTGGCTTTTTTAGGCCCTGGACTTCATGTACTTGATCAGATCAACCACACGGTTGCTGTAGCCGTACTCGTTGTCATACCTGGAAAACACAAGATCAATGGCTCTTGCCATTAGCCAAGACTTGCACTAAGATTCACGCCTAGCAACACGAAGCTGCCTTCCTTGCATTACCAAACACTCAGAATGGCTACATTCTTTAGTGACTTATACATGACAAAATGCAGTATCTCTCGTAGATAAGCTACTGCACTCATTCCACGATCAAAACCTGAGCTGGTAAAACTAAACGTTAAAACTGCAAAACTGATGGCTATGGTTATTAGCACGGTAGGCCTATAGCATTTTTGTAAGAATTAAATATTCATAAATGACCTAGATCATGCTATGAAAAAAATTGATAGTTGGCAGATCAATAGGTGCCAGTTTGTATTTCGCCAATGCCGTGCTCCCCGCACCACCCCCTTCCCAAAGAGGAGGGCGACTAACCATGCAACGAGCTTGACAAAGGTCTTGGAGAGGGCGATGCCCGCCTTGGCATCAAAGGTGCAGCTGTGGGTGTCTCCGAGGAAGTCAGTCGACACAACCTGCAATGAAAGATTCCACATTGCAGAGATGACCACAGTATGATAGTTATAATCAAGACGCGATAGCTTATAAGGTCAAGACACTGTAAAGGTAAACTTGAAGATTCTCGCTCTTAGTTCTTTAGTCAACACATGCAAAGTCCAAGTTAAATGCAAAGCTCAGCTGGAGACTCGAGCTGCAATACAATTTGAAATTTATGTGTTTTGTACTATGTGCCACGTAATTGCCACATAGTTCTCTTAATTCACCCCACAATTCATATTTAATACAAAAATAAGGATCCGCAGTACCACACATTTTTTGGGATAAATGCCTAACTACTGAACGACTGTTCAGAACTGCTCTCTAGCAGCACAACAACTCCATGGGGAGGAGTCGATAGAGCTGTGGTGTTTTGATGGTGTCAAGAATGACAAGATGAAGAAAAGAGGAAGAGAAAGAAGTTGTATTGAATAGGTAATTTAACATGCTGGAACGAGGAAGAAGAAGAGAAAAAAAGAGCTGGGACGTGGCGTTCGAGGGGCCAAGGGCTGCGGAAGTTCGGACTGGGTCTCGCTCCAGGCTCCCGCCCGAGCACCTGACTCGGCGAGCAGCGCAAGGAAGTACCGCTGCCCCGGGACGGCAATGGTTCTTGCCCGAGCACCTGACTCTGCGAGCAGCGCACGGAGCAACCGCTGATCCTGGACGGCAGTTTCCCGCCCGAGCACCTGACTCGGCGAGCAGCTCACAGAGCAACCGCGGATCCTAGGCTGCAGTTTCCCGCCCGAGCACCGACCTCGGCGAACAGCCCCGGAACCACCGCCGACCCTGGTCTGCAGTGTATCCCGCCCGAGCACCTGCCTCGGCGAGAAACCACTGGAGCTAGCGCTGTAGTGGGTCTTCAACATTGTCGCCACCGCTGAGCATCGATATGGCGTGTCATCACGCCTGAGAGGGACTCCCAGCGGACCAGAGGCCACGCCACAACTGTAAGCGCGAGACTTGGAGAACGCCAACAGAATTGGACGTTGAAACGCGCGCGTCATTAAGACGTCTCTTTTTTGTGTTTTTCAACGTGTGCGTATTTGTGTTGTTTCGTTTTTGTGATTGTCATGGTAATGAAGTGATAGTTTTCATTTCGTACCATCAGCCTCCATGGTTCATTTCGCAACGCCCGACGAGCGAACCAGGCCTCAGCATATACGCTTGACAGATGGCCATCGACTGAATGGCCTTTTGAAAGGGCACCTGCGGCACTAGTATAAACCTGCCAAGACTTGCTTAGTATACCTTTAGCAGTACTGCTCTTTTTCAGCAATCACTAGCAGTACTCGTATTCCTCACAACCTATAGATTCCTCCATGATAGTGCTCCGGTCTGTTCGATAGTCCTACAGCGGCGGTAGGATCGAGGCCTAAGCACACAGTGCACCTTTATGCGAACTAGCTACCGTCTACATCTGATCAGTTGCTTCAGATTCAACATGGCTGTCGGCTGTATGCGCTATGGATTCATATTGGGCTTGTGCAAATAGTGAATTTTAGATTCGAAGCGAAGTCAAAGTGAATTGGAGCAGAATCCAATTCCAATTGGAGCAGAAGTCAATTCGAATTTGGAGCAGAATCAGAATACAGTCGCCGACCGATTTTTCAGACTTGTTGGATATTTCGAACTTCAAAATTGCACCGTCAGGGTTCCCATACGGCTAATGCAAATTTTCGACCAATTTTTCGGATGAATTCGCCCTCGAAAGTTGGATTTTTCGGACTACCTAAATCGCTTGTTTTGAGTTGCGCCACAAACCTGTATGGGCGCTACCATGTTGGATTTTCTACTGGCTTGACCAAGCTTAGGGGCCTAATTTTAAATTGCTTTCGTGCCACCAAGATTGGAAAGCAAACGTCATATTTCAGGTTTCGGAGGCCATGTCTGCTTTAGAAAACGCGGCACGGGACAATTTTTTCGTCTTCGGTCAGCCGTAGTGGTCATCACTGTCGTCATCGCACCATACAGGGAGGAGGCGGAGCTGTGCAGTAGTGAAGTGAATGTGCCTGCCACAATGACATGAGGGAGTTTCAGAATAGCGCACCGCGAGCCCTTGCGCTGCGATCGCTGCCACTGCCCATGCGTCGTAACGCGAGTAGCCGTTCGCGGCTCGCGAAGTGTGTGTAGCTTCCGTGCATTTGAGTTTGCGATCGGAACGAACGTCCCTAGACCTTTCTCTAGGAGGAGAAAACACTAATCTAGAACTCTTAATGCGTTCGCTATACCCGCAATGCCTGCAAATGCTATTCTAAAACTCGCTATTTAAAGACTTCGCTCGTGCGGACGATGACAATTTCGTGCGCGGAGCCCACAGACAAAGAAATTCTTCTCCAGGTTATGCCGCAACCGGAGAGCAGTTCGAATGACGACGACGATCGCCCGCAGCTGTCGGCAGCGGAGATCGCCACCACGGTGACGTTTTTGTCGAGCATTTACGGCGACGATGTCACCTTCGCGCAAATATGGGCGAACAAAATTGCTTCCAAGGGTAGTATGAAGCAAGGCAGAATCATGGATTTTTTTTTAAGCCTGCGTGACGCAATAAAGTTTACATTTCCGACAAAAACGAATTTTTCGGACTGTTCAACTTTTAGGACTTTTTTTTGGTCCCTGCCAGGTCCGAAAAATCGGTCAGCAACTGTACAGTCAAACTTGAGTATATCGAACTCGCCAAAAAATGTTTATTAGTTCGATATATGGCATAATTCGATATAGGCCTGGTAGAGATTGATACAAAGGCACATAACTAGAAGAAAAGTACTTTATTAATATCGTGTTCCACAGTAGGGCACGCTTACTTGCATGCCCTACTGTGGAACGCTTACTTGCATGCCCTACTGTGGAACAAAATAGTCCCGTATTTTTTTCTGTCAACGAATTCGCCGCCTGTGACAGCACGCACGCCTCCACGTTGTGCAACGAGGCGGAGCAGCTGAGGCCGCAACCTTCCACATTCAAGCAATAGCGCTGGACCAACGTAGTGCACTAATCACTTCGGAGGCAATGGGCCGTCGTCGATTTCCATATTGCTGTCGCTATGGCTGGTGGTCGGCACGACGTCTGCAATGTAACCCTCTTCCCGTAATTGGCCCATGATGGGGACATAATCGCACTGACGAACTCGTCGAATGTCGATAGCACTCGGGAACTATGCCAGCTCGTTCCAAACTTCGGCGGAAACACCTGCGGTGTCTTCAGTGCTGTCAGAATTTGGGGTGTCATCACCAGGCATGCGGAAGCCGGCATGCCTAAAGCAGTTCTGGATTGTCTCCTTGACATCTGCCCACAATCTACTCAACATAGAAATAGCTCCGAGCAAGTCTATTTTAAGCTCCCTGCCAACACGAATGTTCTGCAGCAGCCTCTCCACCAGGCGCTTCCGATAGCCGGCTTTCATTGCACGTATAACACCTTGATCCAGTGGTTGCAGTAAAGACGTAGTGTTTGGGGGCAAAAAAAAAACTCAGCTCGATGTTGCTGAAAGTCGTACTGCAGTGGTGCAATGAACAATTGTCCACGAGCAGGCACACCTTGCGATTTTCGCCAACCAAATCATCATTCCACGACGATAGCCATCTGCTGAAAAGCTCCCCGGTCATCCACGCTTTTGAGTTTGCTCGGTAGGTAACTAAAGCGACGGCGCATTTCGAAAACACCGCGGTGCCGTGCTTTTCCCGATAACCAGAGGTCGAAGCTTTTTCGATCCGTCTAAATTAGCTGCCAACAGCACGGACACACGAGCTTTGTTTGCCTTGCCACCGCTTGTCGCCACGACACGCAAGCGTCTTGTTTGGCAACATTTGCCAAAATAGAGCGGTTTCATCCGCATTGAAGATATTTTGGGCTCTATCTTGCTGCGATATTTCGCCAGTTTTCCTCGAGCCATTTTTCTACGCTGTCCAGGTCCGCCACTCTGCTTTCACCTGTAACAGCTTTGCCAACAATGTCGTGCCGTTCTTTGAACCGCTGAAGCCAGCCTGAACCGCCTTGGAAATCATTTCTGCCAAGCAGAAAAGCAAGGTCCTTGGCTTTCTGCTCGATCATAGGGCCGGACACCGGGATGTTTCGCGACCGAACGTCCACAAACCACTTGTAAAATGCTGCTTCAACATCTTCGCACACAGCAGCGCCATCTTCGTACACGTAGCATCTTCGTACACGTCGGGCGCCACGGGCACCTGGCCTTTTGTCCGACTTGGCCCTGATGTCTGCCTTGTTCTTCAGGATAGTACTCAAGGTGCTCCTTGGAATGTTGTACGCGGCGGCGACGTCAGACTTATTTTCACCGCGCTCAACCCGATTGACGATTTCGAGTTACGCGGCGAACGGCAAATTTTGCCTCTTTGTGCAAGCCATGATGACAGCGCGCCAATACAGTTCACAGAGCACCAACAGGCAACACCACAGACCACGCTGAATCGGCAGCAGCAGGCACACAAGCATAAAGAAAGAAAAAATAACGCTCACTTCTACCGCATCCGCGCCTCGGAGAAAGCATGACTGCCTCTGATTGGCTGTAAGCACTGCGAGCGGGCCAGCATTATTTCTTGGAGGGGGGTGTTCGCCGCACACAACCGGGTCTAACTAACCTTTTCTGGAGTGGCGCCGGCAGTTTTCCCCGCCACCGCGAGGGAAAGCCAACTTGCCGGGGCACTTTTGAGGCACATGGTGTTTGATATATCAGTTGTCGTTGCTATTTTCATTCGATAAAACAGTAAATTTTGCTATATATCTTCAATGTAAACTTACCATGTTTAGGAATTGTTCGATATACGGGATAATTTGACATCAACGGGTTCGATATAGTCGGGCTCGACTGTAGTATATTTCACAAAGAAAAATGAGAACGTTTGTCATCATCGAACTAACCTGCACAATATTTTAAAAATTGAAGCAAGGAAATGCGATTCTTTTTGGTTAAAAAAAAGTGAAAATTTCAAATACCAGAATTAGACTTTTAGTAGAATGCAAGAAATAACCTACAGTTTACTATACTTGAGCATATAATCCTGTATAACAAGCTTTTAATTGTAAAAATAATGAATCAATGTGAGGGTAATATGTTCATTTAATCTTGAAATAGCGCTTTGAGGCAGTGCATATTTTTTCTGGATAGGAGTTTTCATGGCTCACCACCCCTCCACTGCAGTGAAACCACCTTTACAGAAGATTACATGCTGATCATTTTGTTCATTTCGAATACTTACATTTTCAATGACTTCATCTTCAATAATTCGAATACTGTAGCTCAAATATGTGAATAAACCTAATATATACAGTAGACTCGTGCTAATGCAAACAGTCACTCCATCATTCGGTCAAGTCGTACTTTTTGCAGTTTCATACCAGCAAAAACATGCTGCTTTCTTACTATATAAAAACTTGCGTGCTTATATATTCTCAATAATCTAAACATGAAAAATAAGTGCCTTAGGCCTTCAAGGAAAAAGGCTTTGCTAGTAAACAAATGTTTGAGACGAAACGCACGCATGGTAAACCATGATGCTTCACAACTGGTATAGAGAGCTTTGTGCCGAAGGCACATATAGCAAAAAAGTTGGCAACAGAGAAAGGTCTGATGAGCAGTAAATGGCCGATGAACTTCTGGCTTTTACACCTCTGCTTTCTGTTCATTGCATGCAGTTAGGGTTTATAAACTATGAATTTCTTTAAATATAATAAATTAATGCCTAATCATACATAAAGTATGAAGTAACCTCACCTTAAGTCATCTGATAATTCAAACGAGAGTCGACTGTATTTAAAGATCTTGGATCTACGATAAACCACTGGTCCTTTGCACATTAAAAGCTAACACAGAGAACTATAGACAAGACTCAAAACAATGACATTCAAGAGAGACGAGAGAGTGCATACTTCGTCTTCGGTGTAAGCGAGGATTCCCTTCCAGTGGTCGCTCTGTGAGGCAGCCTTCATGACAGCCTTGATCTCGTCGTAAGTGGCCTCCTTGGCAAGACGGCAGGTCAGGTCAACGACGGACACGTCGGGAGTTGGCACACGGAAGGCCATGCCAGTCAGCTTGCCGTTCAGTTCGGGAATCACCTTGCCCACGGCCTTGGCCGCTCCAGTCGAGGCCGGGATGATGTTCTGGGCGGCTCCACGGCCATCACGCCACGCCTGCGTGCATCCTCAGTTGAAAATTTAGAACTGCACAGTCCTGCTCGAAGCCATTCAAGTGCGTGTGTGAAAAGCTCCTAGTGCCATGCACAGAAAACATTGCCAATACTAGCTGTACCACTCCCTGCCTTTACGCGAGGTCTCTTATTATTCTTCAACACTGATTGCACACGTCTGGAAAAACTTGTCATATTTGTCGCTATTTAAGTGACAATTAATTGAAAGTTACAAGTCGCAATAAATATTACTTCAATACACTTTCACAAGGAATGTGAAAATACAGCAATTATTTTGCAGAGGAGCACTGCAAAAACTACAATTTTAGTCATTTGAACTTCACAATGTAAATACCCTGTATAAATGACCATTATGTCCATTTTGGCTGTCTTCAATTTTTTTTTTATGAACATTTTTTGACACATATGCGGCAGCACTACGTTTGGCATGCTGAGGATCATCCAAAATCAAGTGTTCTGCAGACAAATATGACGAAATTAACAAAAGCTTGATACCACTGTTTGTATCGGTTTTTTTTTTTAGTTAGTGAGCTTTTACATCATCTTGCAGTGCTATACAATAACGTGCTTTATTCACGAGTACAGTAGACTCATTAAACGAACCTGAAAAGACAGGTTCGTTTAATGGAAAGGTTCGTTTAATGGAAAGTTTCGTTTACAGAGAGATGAACAGAGATGCAGAATAAAAGTACACTCATACTTCGATATAAAAAACCCAGATATAATGAAATATCAGTTATAACAAAATATCGGTTATAACTAACTAAATGAATAGTTTTATAAAAACACTGCTAGGAATATACCTTTATAACGAATTTTCGGATATAAAGAAGCGTTTACTAAACCAATCTTATCATGGATGGTTGTTCTATCAATTCCGTTAAACACACAAATACATCGAGTCTATTGTAATTTTCGCAATTTTAGCCTTGAAGGTATTTTTAGGCGCTTCTCGAAATAAAAGTGCCCGCGTGGGTCAACAAGTACTCGCCTTGTGGCTCGGTCCATCCACAGTCTTCTGGGTGGCCGTGGTTGCATGGACGGTGGACATGAGGCCTTCAACTATGCCGAAGTTGTCGTGGATGACCTTGGCCAGCGGGGCCAGGCAGTTGGTGGTGCACGAAGCGTTGCTCACAATCTTCATGCTCGGGTTGTAGGTGGTGTGATTCACACCCATCACAAGCATGTGGGCATCCGGAGAGGGAGCAGAGATGACCACCTGTGACAAAGGGAGGACACCTTGGAACAAGCCCATGTCGGACCTTTCTTTAGGCCACAGAGGAGCATTCGAGCCAAAGTGTGGGCGCGAGTGTGAAGCAAGTACAGTTGCGAGCAATATGAAAAGGAACAAAGCTTTTGCTAAGGTAACGACTACTTGTGATGTGCATTAAAAATGTGCCATATTGGTATGCAAGATGCACAGGGCTGGTCAGAAGTTCCCCGGCTACTAGCCCACGTACAGTTGAACCCCTTTATAAGAGGCATGCTCCGGGCAACATTTCTTTTATACAAGATGTCTCCAATAAGCAGGGGACTTTGAATGCATTTCCCTATTATACCTTGTATTTTACTTTAGGCACACTGGTGTTTTTATACTCTTTCGTCTCTTGTATCAGTCTCTTATAAAAGGGTTTAACCGTATTTCCATCGCAGCATTGCCTGGGAACATTTGTCCTTCCGAAGCTGTACCTTTCGAGCCGCAGTGTGGGTGCGAGTGTGGAGCAAGTACAGTTGTGAGCAATATGAAAAGGAATAGAAAGTTTTCGCTAAGGTAATGACTACTTGTGATGTGCAATAAAAATGTATTGGTAAGCAAGAGGTACCTTCGAGCCAAGTTTTGCAAGAACTTTTAATGTCTTGGTCACTGCAACTACCCAGAGTCCTACAAAATCAATGTCCACAGGCCTTTATCCCATTTCATGCCCTCCAAAATCGCCTCAAGCTCAGTAGCGAATTGCCGCACCCCTTGGCCCAGTGACTAAGACTCGTAGAAATCCACCTTCACACACAACATTTATCTTCAGAGCCCCGTTTAATTCGTATTGATCTTAGCCGTGCAGTGCTTTCAGATACAAAGAGGAGAGTATTAGGACTAGCACTGAACAGGGAAGACAAACTCAAACTAAGGATTAAAACGGGACAAGCGTAACCATGACTGCAAGAATTGCTGTGGCCTTGTCCTGCAGTTTCTTCCGTTTTCCTTCTTTATTATTGCTCTACAATAACGCTGATACATACAACACATCAATTATGAACAAATTATCCCTCACCAAGTGCAATTGGCATTGCACGCCAATTACTCTGCATTGGTTGGCGTTTAGTGCCTTATAGGGAAGCTCCGTGACCAGCCACAGGCAATAGACTCACATGGTGGGCTCCACCTTCAATGTGCGCAGTAGCTTTCTCCACAGTGAGGAAGACGCCGGTGGACTCTACCACAAACTCGGCGCCGACCTTGCCCCAAGGAATGCTGGAGGGCTTCATCCTGCACACGCAACACAGAGACACGATCAGCCCCGACCCAGTTTTTGAAAAAGGCGAGAAAACCAACAATTTACCAGATCCTGCGGCAACGGAGACCTCTTAAAAGAATAGACTGGGCTACCAGAGATGTGCCACAACAACATTCGGTTTTGAGACTACATACAACTCCAAGCTTAGCACTAATGTGTTGAAATCAAATAACCATTTGTAGAAAACTCATTTAGGCAGTCCACAAGCTACCAGAAATAATTCTTTTTAAATGCGTTTGCAGACATTGAAGTCATGGCCACCAATGTGAATTGTACAGTGCTAGCTGGCAAACACTCGGCAATAGGTTTACCCTCACTGCGCAATGTCGCACTGTGTCACAAAGCAGTGGCTAATAATTGAGAAAGGTAGAGTTAGGCAGTTTAAATTATGATGCCTCTAGATGAAACACTAGATGGAATTTGTCACTAAAGGAAGCATAAATGACGTACAGAAATGACCCCATACTCTGCAGACTGCCTTGAGACAACCAAGCTCTTCAGGGAGGCACTGACCTCGTATACAAAACACGTGGTGAAGTGCTTTTTGCCGCATGCCAGTTGGCTAGACCGCAATGCCGACAGCTAACGAAAGAGTAGTAAAACAGTATACACAACATAACAAACCGCAAAGCGAGTAAATCACCCAAGCTATCAAGCAGAGTCGTGCACCATTCACGACCCCAAGGCGTTAAATATAGAACGGCCTAAGAGGGGGACGCATGTTCCATCAAATGGCCTTGGAAGGGGAAGCCTGGCAGCGACTGCTTGCCGATTGTGGAAACAACAACACTACCAGCGTGGAAGGACTCCAATTCGGCCCCACGGTCACGTACTCCTAATGTGGACTGTGGCCAATTCCTTGAGAGCACGAACAGCTTTATTCTGTCAAGCCCCACACTCCGAAATTGGACGCTTACAATGAACTAAGCCTTGGAAGAGAATTGCTTCCAGCAGTGCTAAAACTTGAAAACCAGTTGAAATGCAGCTTTATCATGTGGTTTCAGCCCAAGCGTGTAAAGTATGTACAGTCATGAGCAATACGAAAGGTAGCACAAAAGTTTCTATAAGGCAATGATTACTTGCGATGTGCAATACGAATCTGCTTTATTGGTAAGCAAGGGGCGGCATGTTTCTGCATTTAGTGCCTACAGCTTTTTTGAAGGCAGCATCAGGGTCTGCTTTCATAATGCTCACCACTGCAGAAGTGTGCCCCCTTCGAGCACAGTTTGCTCTCGTAGAAATTCTCACTATTTATGCAGTAACTAACTACAGATTAGCGATAAAATAGCTAACGCTAGCTGAACTATGAACAAATAAAGTAAAGTAAAACTTTGGAAGGCAACTAAAGTTACCTATGGGAGATACAAGATGACTAACATATTAATCAGGGGAAGCACGTACGCATGACGAAACAGCTTTATAGTTAACAGCAGCCAGTCTCATAAATGAAAAACGAGATCTATACAGTCCATGTCAAACCACCAGGGTGAGAATTTCCGCTCACATGAACATTCTACTTAGCTTGATTAGCAATGCTGTTGCACACAGGCAGTAGCTACACATTTTAACTCTACATCGAATTAAGAAAAAACAAACAAGTCGTAGTCTCCTAGATTAAAACTACCCATTCTCAATTCCGAAAAACTAGAGATGCCAATAAAGTAAGAGCCTAGCTAAGTTGACACGTCGGCACTTTGAATCGGGGCGAAACAAAGACCGAGACTCACTCTTGGAAAACATGGATTTTGTGGCCGTTCACAACCAGCATGCCTCCCTCCTCGTGAACATCTCCGTGGTAGCGTCCATGAGTCGAATCGTACTTGAACATATAGACCTGCATTTCACAACAGCACCAGCACCTACTGGAGACTGCCAAGTGCAAATTTTTTTTTTAAAGTAAAGTGACTAGTAAAGGTGGCAATTAAATTCTAACTAACATGTATGCAAAACTGCTACAGTCGCAATTACGTGCTGAATTTCGCTAAACTTACCATGTACTTGACATCACAGAAAGGATCGTTGATAGCCACGACATCAACGCCCTTGGCAAGGGCGGCACGCAGCACAAGGCGGCCAATGCGGCCGAAGCTGTTGAAATAGAAAAAAGACCAGTCCAGTCCACACACTACTGTTAAAACCGCACAGTATGTAGAAATAGAACATTTAAAAAGACCCCATAGTAACTATTAAGTCGACGATTATTGCAGTCCAGAAACCCCAGTGCTACTTTTGTGCCAAAGAAGGGCCTATTTTGAAATAAGATCAGATTTTAATAATCCGCACCAGGTTAGCGCACTTCAAATTACTCGCCTTAAGAAGTGGACTGATCGGACCGACTATCACTGTTGCCGTGCACAACGTTGCCCGGCTTTACTGTGCTACTAGGAACAGACCGAAAGCAGCAAGAGTCACAGCAACAACGGCCATTGACCAATTTCCCTACATTGGCTCAGAGATTGCAGACGCGTTTGTTTCAACTGCACCCCGCTAGATGACACCACCTATCCAGTGTAACTACGCGAAAATTAAATTTTTGAACCACTCGCAATTCCCCATAGTAACGTTCGGTGGTTCTTTTTTCCATGAACCAAACAAACGAACAAGCAGCATTTTATTGAGTCTCTTGATGCATGGAAGGTTTAGTGCAGTTAGATCAATATTAGTGATTAATTGTAGGCGGTCCGTCTGATGTCATCGGGATCATTTTGAAAATGTCCTACTGTGGCGCTTGTGTTCTTGTGCATCTACCTTAATTTCTCGTAAGTCGGGCACTGTTGTTGATAATATTGTCATTTTAGGTGTTGTCATATATTAAGCTTTCACTCTTGACATAAATTGTTATTAGACTTTAGTGTCTCTTTAAAGAATGCTTATCGTGTAGCCAGGTGCACTAAATTCATTAAGCTAGTCGGATGGGGCAATCTTCGATTAATGTTGCACAAGACATTCCTCTATCGTCATTAGCAGAATCGAGGATGAACAGAAGAAAACAGAAAAGCTAGAACATTGAGCAAACATCAAGTATTGACAGCTGACAGTACAACTACTCAAGTTGGGACGACCACATGTCTCTGCAGCGAATCTGGTAATTGCCAACGACGCGTCGAAGGATTTATAAAAATACAGCTACTATAACAGTTGTTAGACACAACCACAATCAACAGATATGAAGTCAAGGAAGGTATAGGATACGTTACACGTACTGCCTTAATTAAGTGTACTGTATGAATTGCGATGTAGCAACATGCCGCCTGGGACCAAACCTACATCCAAAGGCTGCAGATTCCATCCCTATAGTGGGGTGGGGGGGCAAGTTGTTTTTGTTCACTACTTTTTTTTTTCACATCTATATCAATTGCCGCAGTACACTTGATTAAAGCAGTACAATTAACGTCCCCTATAATTCCCTGGTTTAATTATCAGTTGGTTTTCATTAAAGCTGTATCAAACGATCTCTTGAAATTCCCTTAGTTTGTACCAGCTGTAGTAGCGGTAGGAAGGGGGGGGGGGGGGGAGGTCAGTGAGAGGCGAACACAAACGTCAAGTCGGCGCGTTTCACTACGCCCGACGGCGCAACGATGACGCAACGCTATTATCATCGATCCAGACAGATGAGGCGAGGGGGCTGCCACTCAACATCCAAACGGGATGTGGGGAGGGTGGGGGCTTGGCGGAGAGCTGGGCAACGGGTAGCGCTGGCGGACAAAGAAATACGAGATCGCGGATAAGTCGAGGTGGCGATCCAGCGCGTCACAAGTTATCGGCTAGGCGCACAACAAGAGTGCGCGGTTAAGGACACCGCGATTCGAGTGGGCAGCTCGGACGCCGCTACTGTTTGGGGCTGGAGCAGCCATGACAGCTGGCGTAGAGGTCACGTCAATGAGAAGCCGGTGCAGAAGAGAGCCGGCACACGCGGCAGCGCGTGCGGACGGCCAGTGCGAACTGAAACCGAGTCGAGGAAACGCCCACGCGAAACCCAAAAGCACAACAGGAGAAATGCGAAGGAAAAGATCGCGGCGATTGTGGCAGAGTAACGTACCCGTTGATGCCAATCTTTATGCTCATGTTGATGCCGGTGCTCGAGTCGCGGAACTCGGAGACAAATAACCTGAAAGAGAAAAAACAAACAAACAGCGTAAGCACACATCGCCTCTAAAACCGGGCTGCCCGAAATCGGGCACGCGCAAGCCGATCGCTGAACAATTAGCTAGGGTTCGAGGGGCTACCGAGAACGGCCGAAAATGGAACGGTACTCGAGCGCTAATACCGTACAATTGACGAGGCAGTCCAGCCTGTTTGGCCTCAATTCGACAGGAAAGGTGAAGCGCCACGTAAAACCGCGGGTCAGACGGTTGCTAAAGGGGTAATCAAGGCAAACGCTAGCACGCCCGCGAGCGCAACGGGACAGGAAGCGCTAAACTGCCCAAAAAACGACGTTACTCGCCGAAGCCCATGGTCGAGGGGAGTTAGAGCTCGCCTATGCGCACGTATGCACCTAGCAGCCGAGCTGGGAGCGTCGGCCGGCAGGTAGCCGACCCGAAGCCGGCGGCTCGCACAATGAATTTGGGATCGAACACGCGTACCGACCGTTTCCGGCGAGGCACAAGATCTTGCGCGGCGGGTACCTCGCTAAGCACGAACGATCGCTGCGCCGGCCACGCGCTCGGCCTTCAATCGTTGCGGCCCGAGAAGCAGGCGCGAGCCTTGATTCTCTTCTACTCAACAAATCCCTGCACGTAAAGTACACATTTCAAAATGCGAAGCCACGCTTACGCAACGCTTCACAAACGAACGAACGCTGCAAACAGGCGCAACAGCGATCGGGAATTAGAAATACCGGCATCAGCAGCGACCGCCGGTAGCAGTTACGTTTGCGACTGCCACGCCCGTCATTCGTACGGGGTGCGAGTGTAAATTAGCAGTCTCTACGCACAGATGCCGTCGCATTAATTGGGCAACCATACGACGATATCGCGTCAACGAGGAGACGGTACGTGACAATTGAGCCAATTCAAAAATCACGACGCGGAAACAGCGCCGATCACACGCTCACCTCAGCCGCCCACAAGGTCAACTGAATGAACGCGCGGAGCTCGAGCAGTTTTGTTCGTGGGCGTAAATCTCAAACTCAGACCCTCGGGCGAGCAACAAGCTTTTACTAATAAATTTGCACGTAAAAATTGCATAAGTTGTGACACTTATAACGGTAATGCGTAAATTTACAGGCCTGAATTTTTTAGCAATTTAATATTACGTATTTATTCATGGTTTTACAAATACAAAAGTGAAAAAAACTCCCCCGTAAATAATATATCAAAATGTTGACTCTAAATTAGACAAAATTTTACAATTTACCAATAGTTGCGGCATCTGCTAATTAAAAAATAAACTATCTATTGTTTTATACAACATAATATGTTATAGTTACAATTATTTTTTGAAATATAGAAAACGCAACCATTTGCAAAATTTTAAAAAGCTTGTGGATAGCGTGTTTTTGTTTTGGAAGGTGAATTTACAACTGACACGATTAAATAACTTTATTAATTACATGACGCCGTCTGCGCTATCATCATCGTCGTCGGCACGCTCCTTTCTTGTTGTTGTTTTCGGTTTGCGGCCGTCGTCCGCAATCGGCGACCTTCAGCGGTCAGGGGCGCACGATCATTCGGCTCTTGCCTGCGCTACACCGGCGGCATCATGTCATCACAGACAGCCCCTGCGAAGACGATACCGAAACCCGTGAGGTTTCTGTTCGGTGGCTCTGCCGGGTAAGCCCCGTGAAAACCTCGGTGCTCGAGCGATTCGTGTCTCGCAAACCTGCACCGCTGGCCGGTCACTTCTGTAACTTGTAAACCGACACGGCGCCTTCACCGCAGCGCCGGTCGTGTGGATATGTAAACGAGATAACGTCGCTTATCTTTCTCTAGAATATGAAAGGACGCCAAGAAGCAGGTGCGATCAATGAACTCGACGGCTTTGCATACCCACTAAAGCCTACCGGCGGATGATCGCACATTCCGCTCGTGTCAAACTCGTTTCGTTTGCGTTAATATACTTTCATATAATTTGGTGTGGAGGAATTTTCTGCACTCTACGCGTGCTCTGAAAACGCGCGCGCGCGTCGGATCGTGGCCGAAAAGCTTATTTTGCTGCCGGCTTTCTAGAGCTGCCGTACGTATTCCCCCTACATGAGCGAAACCGATATCGTATCACTTCGCTGAAGTGTACTGTCGGTTATTTTGGGTTGATTTCTCGCCATGTGGAGCAGGGAAGAGGCTGTCAAGTTAAGGCAGTAAAAAGAAAGCGCTGGAGATGCAGCAGCGTATTAAAATTTAACGTATCCACTTGAACAGCCGTTCAGGTACTTTGCGTAACTTCGTTAGCTCTCCGGACAGTGGCCTTAATAAATTAAAAAAAATGAAAATTACCTTCAATCAAGACCAGGTTAGATGCCGCCAAAACAGAAAATATATCTTTTGGTGTGCTTGCTCAGGAATGAATCTACAAGGTTCAAAGCTTTGGTTCTCCTTCACATATGCCTAGAACAGTTGTTCACAGGGCAAAAAGAAGTTGCCCATAATTTTAAAAAATCTTGCTCTCCATTGCAGACAAGCATTGTGCGCCAAAAAGGAGTGTTCATCCTAGTGAATATTTAGCAGTTACACCGTTCTCTTTGCTACCACCCAGAGCCTTGATAACTTGGCTGAATCTTTTAAAGACCACAATGGAGGTGTGACATGTAGGTTATTAAGATACAATACTGCGCAGCTTCTCCAATAGACGAACAGAAACACTTTGATCGAATCCACAGTGTGCTGCTAGAATCCACAATGATTATTACATGCTTAGCACTTCCATTCTATTTCACATGGTCACATTTGGCTGTCATGTGATGTGATTGACAGTCAGTGTGACAATCTGAAGTGGGCTGGATGTGCTGAGCTCGCTGTAATAACGACTGTATGAAGTAATGCAAAGTTCTGGAACAGCAATTTATACAATGTAAATTACACTGAAATCTCATTGTAACAAAGTTTCATCTTACATGAAAATAAGTTCATTATATCCAAAGATTCATTATAGGAGTATATTCTTAACACTGTCTATTGCAACACTGTTCTTCATTTACTTCATTATATTTGATATTTCGTTATATCTGGGTTCATTACACTGAGGTTTGAGTGTAGCTTGCCGTGTGCTCTTGCAGGATGGCAGCCACACTGTTTGTGCAACCGCTGGACTTGATCAAGAACCGCATGCAGTTGAGTGGCAAGTATACGCCGGCAGCTTTGCATGCATCAAGTCATAGAGCAGTGACTTTGAAACTTGTTCCCACCTCACACACCCATGAACTTGCATCCAACTCACTGTTGGGCATTATAACTACAGCGGGCATTCGGTAAACGGAATCTTAAACGAAACTGCTGCTTATACAAAACAAGTGATTTTTACAGGATTAGTTTCGTACTTGTGTTCTGCACCTTTGTTCATCTCTTAGTAAGCGGAACTCCTGTTACATTGAACATATCTTTCTCGTCTCCTCAGGTTCCATTTAATGAGAGTGTACTATATAAGTGTCTAATTGCGCTTACATGGGTGGTATGCTATTTGAAAGCACACAATGAACTGCCAAGACTATCTGTAGGGACGCACGAAACATTGTCATCCTGCTGTCATTCAATAACCTCGGCTGTCCTTTTGACTTCATCAGTGGCGGTAGTCATTTCAGATACGAGATACTTTTCGAAGAAGTTTTCTTATTTTGTCTCAAGTAAAATATAGTGTCTCTTTCTGTCACCTGACCTGTATGTAGGGCTTGTACTATATTGAGACTATAATGTGACAATATATTGAACTCTCAGCAGTGCTACTGAAAAGCAAAAACTGCAAGCTCTACATACAGGCCATGTGACAGAACGAGACACTATTTTACTTGAGGCAAAATATAGGGTCTTATTCTGCTACCTGGCCTCCATGTAGAGCTTGTAGTTTCTGCTTTCCTGTAATACTGCTTAAGGTTCATCATGGAGGATTTTCTTTTTTTCGAAGTGCTATGGCTGATATGCACATTAAAAGTTTAGCAATAAAGTTTTATACTCGCAACCAAATATTTTATTGAATCACCCGTATGTGTATAAGAACAGTTAAATACACATGTGCACAAAAAATTCATTTTTTTATTTTTGTGTGTTTTGGCTCTTATAGATAAGAAAAAGAACCTTTAATGGAGTCTGACATTTGCTAATTAATCTGTCTTGCCATGTTTTTTGTTCGTGAAATGCAAAATGTGACACTCTTGCTAGCTGTATGCAGTTCATTTTATGACATTTTGTCACCCCTTATTTTTTTTTCTTTTCATTGCTGTGCTGTGCAGGCGAGGGTGGCAAGTCCAAAGAGCACAAGACAAGTCTGCATGCCATCCGCAGTGTCATCCAGAAAGAGGGCATCCGAGGGATGTATGCAGGGTGAGAGACCAATTACCGTCACTCCTTGCCTCTTTTACATGCCCGCAATGGCCTACAATATTGCTTGCTGGGGCCACATTTCGAGACGGCTTTTCAGTGCTTGCAGATCGACTTGTCAAGGGGAGGAGGACGAGTAGTCGCCTCAGTCATTGGACATGCAAGACTTTGTGCCATGCAGAGCTGTCAGTCATTGGACACACGATTAAGTCATTCGACACAAATTAAGTGACACTGTTGCCAAAAGTGACAGTCCTGAAGTGCTGTGTCTGTAGTAGGAATGTGCTTGTACATTCTTACAGGGTGAAAACTAAGAAAGGTTGCGGACAGTGTAAGTATCTGGGACAGTTGCTCGGTTATTCCTTACTTTACATCTGTACCTCTAGCTGAATTATTTCTTGTGTGTGCAGCCTTATGCTGACAGCGCTGTTTACCATATTTACATGGTTGTAGGTCGACCCATTTTGTTGTAATTTGAAATCTGAAGTTGGGGTATCGACCTAGAATTGAAAATGAGTTTCAATTGTAACATGGGTGTGCCAGTTGAGGGGGGGGGCAAGGGGGGCACGAGCCTCCCAATGAGACAAGTTAAGGGGGCTGAGCCCCCCCACTTTCGACAGTGGTCACTGTTGGCTGCATGCTGGGGAAAGCAACAACTAAGCCTTAGTTTTCTTTCACCACCGTAATCACTCACTTATGTTGTTACGAGAGAATATTGCAATATAGTGAAAGTTCTCCAACATTTTTGCGGTGACGATTAGGCTCTTGCGGTGCAAACCGCCTATGTGCCGCTTTTGCCGTAGCATTGTAGAGCAGGCCAGTGCTGAACAGGTGCCTAATAACAATGCATAACTTCTCCACGCTTTTGTTCTGCTGTGGCTTATGCAGTTAAGGATGCAAACGAGCAAGCTTTTTATAGACTGGTCAAATGATCTGCTGCTTCAGGAAAATTGTTTTCTTTAATCGAAAATGAATATTATCACTGCTGCTTTATCGAAGCTGCAGTGAGCTGACGAATGTTACGAATCTTCTTTAATGTTCTAGTGTTACCTGGAAGCGTGAAAAAAGGGTTCTCGTTTTAGTCTCTGATAAACCTGATCAGCCTTGCTTATGGTAATTTGGAGCGATGGTGACAGCTTACAAAGTGGCGACGGATAAGGTGATGGACTCGAGCACAGCAGGAAGCTCACCTTTTAAGCTTGCCTCTTAACGTGACCCACCAGACCAAGGGGAAGGTGAAATACTATGGTTTTTAGCACTATGTAGGCTTAAATGAGAGTCGGGCTAGTAGGTTTTCATTCAACTTGAATTGTATTTTGCAGCTAAAAGTACAACTTGGACAGCAAAGAAGTACACAGGTGCAGCGCTGCTTATTTTTATCTCTTCCTCTCTTTCAACAAGGACGAGCTCAGAGATGTGTGCACGCACAAACTACTAAATGCCTTGATTCTGCAAGTGAAAATATTTTAATATACTCATATTTGATTTATTTATTTATTAAAATATTGTTGGTCTGATCTTCAGACCTTAGGCAGGAGTGGGTACAAGTGAATACGAAAAAAGGGTACAATAAACACATATGAAGCATTACGGCGATATTAACAACAAAAGAAGAAAAGTACAATTCATACAAGCAAAGCAGCAAGATATTTAAGTAACCACAGGAAACATGAATACGTAAACAAATGGAAAAAAAAGAGTGTCAGGGTTCATTTAAAACTATGTCAGAGCTATGTCCCATGGACTTGTTCTTGTTTCGTCTCGCCAGCTGCTATAAGTAGCAGCTGATAATGTGACCATTTAAGTAGCAATTTCATTTAAGAGAGTTTTGTTCAATAGGAGTCTACTGTAATACTAATTAAGTTATAGATCAAATTAAATTTCATTCATATTTTTCTTCAAATGAACTGTAGAAGAAGAGTGAAAACAGTCAGCGTTTTCTCGCAATTTTACTGAAGGCATAACTATTGCTGGGAATTACAGGGTTAATATATTAGTATGTGCTAAAGTACATTTGGCATTACGAACTTACCTTGTGCGGACAAGCACCTTGTGCAAGGTCCTCGCCTGTTTCGCGTTCCGCGCGTCATTTATCTCTATTCATCTATGCAGTGCATAGTGTCACTTCACAATGCCGTGCCATCTAGCACTAATGGAGGCACTTCAGTAAATTTCGGGTTCACGCATAAGTGCTAGAAAGAAGCCATCTTTATGTATTTTACAAGACACCATTTGCAAAGGTTTGAGTGAAGTAATAAGCACGTCCTTTATCGAAGCAAGAACACTGCTGGCAGTGATGCACTTGTTCTAGCCGGAAAATAAACGGTGAATATCTGGAATTACTAAGAAGTTGCTGTCAAAACCACCTTGTACTCATCGCTGGCCCTTGGTGCAACTTTCTGCACTAAAGCCCACCTAAATTAACACATTGGAGACAACCTGCATGAATTTCTGTTGGGACACAATGCATTGCATGAGAACCACTTTGGTGCTCAGAAATTGAATTGCATTTCAGTAAAAAAGGGGCACAAAAAAGTTTGGGTGATAGCCTGTGCACATAGATTGCTTGTTTTGTCCCAATGTTGTTAGACACAATATTAATGAAAACTAACAGACAATGATACCAAGGAAAGCACAGGGGATGTTATTATATGTAAATGTGAAGAGCCTAGGACGCGTTATTCGAAGGTCATACGTTCGTTCTCTGCCCAAGGCAAGAGATATTTTCGTCTACTTGTCTCTCTTCACATTTACATTACAATTATTTCCCCCTACTTTCCTTAGTATTATTGTGTGTTAGTTCTCATTAATATTGTGTCTAACAGAAAAATGAGCCCTAAATGCACACTTCTTTCATTCACCCAGTGTTGTTTGTAGCTTCTATGAACAAGAATAGATAATCCTGTTATTTTCTATGCAAAATTTAGTGTAGTCGTAGCACATTTGATGATAATATTTATTGATTTTTTTGGGAATGGACTTTTGAAGCTCATGGTTGGTAGTATTGAGCTTGACTTGACATCACAAAGTTGAGCGTGTTTTCCGATTTCACATGTGTGTCGTGGATCTGCTGACGGTATCTCAATCTATCTAGCTTTTCTTTTATCCTTTCTTTTTTGTCAATGGTGCAGGGCAGAAGACTGCAAGCTTATTAATCTCCTGGCTCTTTCTACCTTTACTCTGCTCTATCTGGTATGCTAATGTGGCTGCAAAAAAAAAAAAAAAAGGAATAATAATAAGCCATTACTTACGTCGTAAAACGTTGCGCAAGAAGCGATAACGGATTGCCATCTGTGTAGGGGTGCTCTTTTAAACTCCAGCTTGTGCAGCCATTCGTTTAGCTCATTTCTGTTTTGAAGGCTGTGTTTGTGCCATAGTCTGGTTATAAATTTGTAAGCGTGTACAGAAATAACTAGGAGTGTCAGCCAATACCTAAGCAAAAAATATAGGTTTTGTCAAATGCGCACTAACTATACACACTCTTTAAGGGCTTATAATTTTATTTACTTATTTATTTACAATACTGTAAGCCTTTGGGGGTCGTGACAGGGGCGGGAATGCACAATATACAATATCAGAATACAATACTATGGGCGAAATACAATACTATTTATTTTCTGTGTTGCGCCATCTTGAAACTGTGTTGCCCTTCCTTCGGGGAACCTGCAGATTCGTTCTCTATGCCTTTTAACCTTTAATCCGCAGTAACATTTAACCCACATTGTTTTATTTACTCGCTGAGAATTGAATCCGTAATATGCACTATCAAAAACGTAATTTTGTGGCACAAATGTAACTGAGCGTATGATGCATTGGCTTTCTGCCTATTCTCCGACTGGTCTGTTGGTATATTTTTCCTCCTTGCGAGAGCAGGCAGCGAGGTGCGTATTTATCTCGTCAAGAACGCCAATAAAGACTGTCGTTTGCAGCTGCTGATGTGCACAGCATACGTGACCGAAATGCTGTTTATTTTTTTTTACGAAACACAAAAACCCTGCTAAGACCAACAGACACATCCTTCATGTTTTTTTCTCCCATTCATGCTGGTAATCAAGTTACATCACAGGCAATGACTTAGCGCATCTATTTTATTTTTGCGTACCTCCTGTCAGAGACATCTTATCTACTGCTCTTACAACCGCTTGAAAAGATACACGTGTTAGCCTCAGGCCGTTTGTCCAGACACGCTGTTGCGTAATCGAGCAAACACAGACAAAAAAGTTGGCAAGAAGAAGATGATAGAGAGATAGAGACACGCTCGTGCGGTTCGCATGATAACTGGGCATGCTGATAAATGTATGTATGATAAGTAGGTGGCTGTGGCTCATAGGCAAGAATGGTTATTCGTTCATTGGTGCTTCCTTTTTCAAAATTAAGTCCATCCAGGCTACATTAGTAGTGAAGCCAGGGCAGTAACACGAGCACTGGCACTGTATGGCCTTAGTCGTGCTTGAATCATATGCATTGTTTTTTCAATTGTCTGATGGTTGATTTGATCAAAGAAACAGCACTATCGTACTGCTCTCGCAGTAGATCGTGTCAGTTTGTAACTGATATTTTCCCAAGCACTCAGCATTGAATCAATCATCTTGTGACATTCAATTATGCGAAAATGTTAAAAGTGTTCTTATTATGTGTATCTGTGTGTGTTTTTACTGCATAGTATATTAAAAAAAAACTGGCTGTTAAATTTAGCATTCATAGGTTGCTAAATTGCAGATAACAGATAATTAAGCCTAAAAGAAATAATGTAAAGGAATTGTTATGTTTGATAAAAATGGGATTTAAAGAGGTAAATTAGAAATGAAAGTAAGTGTAAAAATAATTTACCACAGGTTGAGGAGTGAGCATGTTGTGCATACAGTGCTTCAACCTAATGTTACAGTGGCAACCGTCTTCTTTGACAGATATGAGGCCACAGGATATTGGAAGGCGGTACTATTGACACTCGCCTGCACTAGCTTTTTGTCTCCCTCACAGAGGCATAAAGAATAATCAAGCCTTTTCCTCCCTAACTTGTACTGATTTGCCCCTGTTGATGATGTGCGCATTGTTAAGTAAATGTGTGTGAATAGTAAGTTTAGTTTCGAAGTGAATAGCGTTTTAGTTCGAATAATTCTAAATTGATTTTGAATATTATGTATTACGTACTAATGAGAAAAATGAGCATATTTGCCATGACCAAACTAACGTGCACAATAAAATTTTTGTAGTTGAACCAAAGCATGTGCAATGTCATCCTTTTTGATTGAAGTAGAAGCAACCTTGAATGGTTGGAGGATTTGACTTTCAATATAATGCAAGTGATAACCTGTAAAATATGTCGCGTCTTAAAATTTACTACAGGGAGAGCATGTCAGCCGGTATAACAAGCTTTTAAACTTAGAAAGTGATGAATCAATGCGAATGTAATAAATTCATTTAACTTTGAAGTGGCGCTTCGGGGCAGTGCGTATTTATCTTGGATAGATATATTCACAGTATAACAATGCTTTGCTGCAGTGAAACCACATTTGCAGGCAGTTGATGTGCGGACAAGTATACAGTTGTTTGTTCATTCCGAATACTTCAAAGTTTTCAGTAGTTTAAATTCAGATCGATATGATTTCGAATACTGTAATGTTTGTTCAAATATTCGAAGTGCTTGAATATTCGCACAAGTGCTTGGGAAGTTCTGTTGTGGCCACCTTCTTTGTTGGCTCTATCCAGGCAAGACTGGCAGACACATGTGCAAAAAGAAAAACTTTGAACATAATATGGTAAAATCTTCTTTGCAGGTTGTCGGCTGGTTTGCTGCGCCAGGCATCCTACACCACTGTTCGCATGGGAGTGTACACGTCACTCTTTGAGACGTTCAGGTATTGGCCGTTCTGCTGACCATATGTAACTGTAACTTTCTTTTACAATAATACTCATCACACTTAGCTTCCTGCTCATACAGCGGTTCAACAAATATAAGCAGCATAAAACGTATTTACCATATCAGTATTACATTCCTATTATTACGTCTTGAAGTTTGCATAAGTATGTACACTCTCTTTTTGATTTTAATGGTAAGTTAATATATGCCTCTATGTGAAGAAAAAGAAAACTCACCAAAGCGGTAATACATGGTAGAATCTGCAATTATGCTGCTAGCACAGGTGATCATGTGCAGCTGCAATTTCCAAACTGTGTGTCATTTCCGATAGCACTGTCAGTGAAAGTGAGATGTGTCATTCACCAGGGTAGTTGTAGCTTTATTATGTATCGTAAGTTATAACTCGGAAAGTTCTTTCCTTTCTGTAATTATTGTTTAATACTAGGTGCCTGATCGATTGGTCCTTAGCTGATATGTCAAGGTTTCACCGGCTTTGCTTTCATAGTGAAGGTGTCAAATTGGTAGCGTCAAAAAAAAGTTAGTGAGCAGAACAGTTCTACACGAGATGAAGCTCTGGTTTTAAATCTTGCCCTGACCCGACTAAACGAATGTTGTTCACACTTTTCTCACTGTACGATGTACAAATATTTGCAATGAAAGTATACTGGCATCTATCTGCTAGTGACAACGTATAAACTTTGGCACTTGAACCCTGCGGCATTGTCTAAAGACGCTGTGGCTAAGAGAATGAATAGTGGCTGGCTTGCGTTTCTCACAGAGTCGACTGTTTTGTTGTAGTGTTCTGTAAGAGAAATTGAAAATTTGACCAGCATTTTTTTTTAGCTACTTCTGTTGAGAACGTAAGCATTTGACTATTTTTGGCTTTATTTTGCTCTCATGAAGGAGACTGCACATAGACTGTATGAAGATCCTCTGTTTGTGACTTCGTTTGTGAAACAAAATACTTAATTGTGGCATAGTATGCCAAGTGTCGAGCAGGTTAAGCACATGTTCACATCTTTGACAGTGAATATGACCATTTTTACTCATGCCAAAATCATGTTGCATGATTGTGGCATGATTATATTTTTTATTTATTTATTGAAAATACCTTACAGGCCAGAAGGCATTGAGTAAGGGGGGTTACAGTGAAAAATCGCATGTAAATTTCAAAATAAAAACGGTACAATGTCGGTTAGTAATAACAAAAAAAAATTAACAAAGCAATAAGTCAGCAATACGTAAACATGGCGATGAAGTATATAAGAACACTCCGTAACATAAAAACCCTCGGAAAAGAAGTAAAAGAACGTCAAGATGAAATATTAAGGAAATGCGTCTGAACTTTTTGCCGAAACGTGTTGGGGTTGCTATCAGAGGCGATATCGTCGGGAAGATCATTCCACATGCGGATGGCTTGTGGTAGTGCGGATGTGTTGAACGCGTTCGTGTTTCCAAAAATGCGAGTGAAGCTGAGATGGTTATGTAATCTGCGTGACGTGTAGAGCGGGCGTTGAAGGTGCAACGACGATGTTTTGTTACTGTAGACGTACTTATGAAATAGGCATAACAAGGACACGTGACGACGAACATTTAATGCTTGGAGGGAATGATGGAGTTTAAGCTGAGTCACACTGGAATTGATGTCATAGTTTCTAGAAATGTAACGGGTGGCTCTGTTCTGGATTGTTTCCAGCATGTTAATTTGATACTGAGCGGAAGGGGACCAAACAGATGAGGCATATTCAAGTTGCGGGCGGACGAAAGTTAGGTAAGACATTTTGCGAATGTTAGTGGGACAACGACGAAGGTTTCGGCGTAAATACCCCAATGTTTTGGAGGCTTTTGCACAAACGTTAGTGATGTGATCAAACCAGGAAAGCCCTGGTGTAAGGTGGATGCCAAGATACTTGTAAGAAGTCGCCGTGGAGAGCCTGTCACATTGCATATGGTAAGTGAAGTTAGATATGACCTGTTTACGTCCAAAAGAAACAACTTTACACTTATTAGTATTCAACCTCATAAGCCAAGTGCTGCACCAGTTAGAAATAGTGTTCAGATCATCTTGAAGGATGGAGTGATCGTTAAGACAGTTTATAGGTCTGTAGAGCATGCAGTCATCAGCGAAGATTCTGATATGCGATGATATGTTAGTTGGGAGGTCGTTGATGTAGATAAGAAAAAGTAATGGGCCAAGAACGCTCCCCTGTGGGACGCCAGAAGAGACATATGAAGAGGGAGAGGAAGAATTATTAACGATTGTGAACTGCTTGCGAAGTGACAGAAAATTGCGTAGCCAAGATAAAGTGAGGGAGTCTAATCGGAGGGCAGATAATTTTGAAATAAGGCGACAATGGGCGACACGATCGAATGCTTTGGCGAAATCAAGAAATATGCAATCAGTCTGTAGGCCATTATTTATGTTGTAATGAATGTCTGTAGTGAATTCTAGTAACTGTGTTTCGCATGACATGCCCTTTCTGAATCCGTGCTGGTTGATATAATGTGTATTACGGTGTATATAGCAGAAATAATAAACTTTCCTCATCGTGCCTACTTTCCTTCATATCTCATTACGCTATATAACATCACAGTGCAATCCTCAGACTCGAGTAGTTTTTCTAATTTCCTTAAAACTAGATTACGGTGAGCTCTTATTGTGAGCCCTTCATTCCTGAATTCGATTAAAGGTGATCTTGGGAAAGATATCGCATTGAACCAGAAAAAAAATAGAGAGAGCTCAGAAAGATTTTCGGGAAACCATTGGATAACTAATGCTTGGAGGATCTATTGTAATTTGAAGATGTGCAAAATGGTCTGTCTGATGGACTGTGTTCAGCGATTTTGATTTCTTCATGCTGTACTTGCAGTAAGGAAGGCAAGCCTCCAGGCTTCCTGGTCAAGGCGTCGATTGGAATGGTGGCAGGCGCCGTGGGAGCCTTCTTCGGCACACCTGCCGAGATATCTCTCATCCGAATGACCGCGGATGGAAGGTGAGTGTGCGTAATCATTTTACTGTGAAATGTTTTTCTCTCATACGACTGTCAGCCAGCCATTGTAAGTTAGTAAATTTCACCAGTCATTGTAAAGTACATGTAGTACATGAATTTGAGTGATTGCTTGGAATGAACCAGGATTTTGGATATTAAAGTTTACCAGGGGAATATATTAATAACCGTACGCCTTGAGCGGCAGTATTCCACATGTTAAACCGTGTAGTAAAAAAAAAAATCAGCTTAGAGGGGTACTGACACAAACGTTTTGGCCTCGCGTTTTTTTGCTGCAATGTGTTCCTGGGGGCCTGTTAGTCATAACACGACACATCATTTTCTGCAGCATGCGACAGATAATTAATTACAGGCTCATCATTATCTACCAGTGTTGGTTTCGATTTCAAAAACGACAAGCCACAGGGTGCAACTATCACCACCTAACGAGTGCAACGCTCGACCATGTCGGCACACAGAACTGTGACGCACTTCTGCGCGGTTCACATCAAGAAGATTTTTCAATGCGTGAAAACTTGGGCAAGTTGGTAGGACATAACTGAATCTACCAACAGCGCAACCTTGAAGTAGGTACAAAGTAACTACGGAAGCGAAAAAACGAGGATAGAAAAGAGCGCTCGTCGCTATCCTTGTTTTTTCGCTTCTGTAGTTACCCTGTAACTACTTGTAGGTTGTGCTGTTCATACATCAAGCTTTTTCGAACAGGAAACGGGACAGCAATGTCATCAAACACAAAACTGTAGAGTCATGCATCAGGCCACAGACTCCCGAGCAGCTGCCGAGTAATAGTCTACTGGAGGAAATGCAACCAAAGAAAAATGGCGGCTATGACATCATAACTTGCTGCAACCTGGTTATGGGGATATAAGTAATGGGTCCCCGAGGATCCCCTTTGAGGGTGCCAATAGCGCGATGGAGTCAATTGCTCATGCAAACTTCAAAATTATTTACAATACCTTCCAAGCTATATTCGCTGTTAATATCTTGCGGATGATGTACGCACGTTCACAGGGATCGATCCCGCAGCCTATCTCGGCCATGAAATTTTGTGTCAGTATCCCTTTAAAAGAGTACTGACGCGATTTCGAGACATCGCAAAAAGCAGGCTTTTCATTTATTCACTTTCTGGTGTCAACAATCTCCACACATCTGACTTGAACAACACATAGAAGGTTGTACATTCATTTTAAGGTTTTTGTTGCTGAGTGTCGGCAAGCCGGCCTCATCCCAGTGGGCATTATCTCGACGAGCTCCACTGAGGTCGCGAACTCTGTATACTGCATGCAGCCTAAATCACAGAAGTCACTGTCCAAGTCACTGGATGATGACTCGCTCGTCGTTTGCGTGCATCACGAACAAATGACGTATCTGCCGCTAGTAGATTGTGAGTTGCTCTCTTCCTGTGTCGTCACACTGACGACGTGCCACTGGCAAGCCATCTTCTCAATACTCACACCTAAAAATTTTTTAAGGTAAGCGTACACTCAAGCCATGAAAAATAGTCTTGCAATTAACATAGTGTTAGGAATATACCTTTAGAGCGAATTTCCAGATATAACAAACTTATTTTCATGCAAGATGTAACTTTGTCATAATGAGGTTTGAGTGTATTAAAAATATATTGAATGCATTCCCATGCTCCACAATACTCTTCTTAGATTTCTCAGCACCAGTGTTTAGATTTAGAGTGACAATCAGAAAATATTTGAATTTCATGTCAGTACTGCTGTAACGGCTGAGCTAGAGTATGTGATCCACCAAAGAGTGTGCCCATTCAAAAACGTTCAAAGATTTTTTGCCATAAGCCTGTGTTGAATCATTGAGCTAAATTGAACTTCTTCCCTGAAGAAAAAAAAAAACAAAACAAACACACTGCTTGTGCGCAGCAGAAATACTTTCTGATTCCAAACGATATGGTGCGAATACTTGAATGAAGTGATTCACAGGCCATTCAGAAAGTCGTGGCTTAAAAAACGCGAGTATTTATTTATTTTATTTTATTTACATATACTGCCAATCCCAATTAGGGATTATTGCAGGAAGGGCACATACATTGTGAAAGGGCAAGATTTATACAGAGGGTACTCACTGAATTATTATAATAACGAGTGAGACAAAGCCGACAGAAATACATTTGATGACTACATCAGTACCACTAAAATACATTCAGTAGCATAGGACATCAATTCCAACTAGTACTGAAAAAAAGAATAGTGAGCATATCAAACAGTGGACAAGAAAAAAACAGAGTTTGTCAGTTCTGAAGACAATAAATGACATTCGAGCAGGGATGAAAAAGTTTCCAATGATTGACTGTTTGTTATACTGATTGGCAAGTTATTCCACTCGCGAATTGCTAGTGGAAAAAAAGAATATTTCAGACAGTCCGTCCGGCACTGATATTCAATCAGTGTCTGAGAATGCTTTTGTCGTGTTGGCCTTGTTTCTTTAACATGTACTTTGAACTGTCTATGTTTAGCTGTTGGTGAACTAAGTGATATAGGAATTTCTGACGTGCCAGTTTAGCGCGGTTTTTTATTGTTAAGAGACCTGCTTTTTTTAAAAGTTCTGTGGGTGAGTCAGTTATTCTGTACTTGTTATAGACAAATCTTATCGCTTTTCGTTGTATTCGTTCTAGAGCATTTATGAGATTGTTTGTAAAGGGAAACCACGCGACGTTTGCATATTCTAAGACAGGTCTGACGAATGCTTTGTAGGCTAGAAGTTTCGTTTCAGGTGGCGCGGAAGCGAGACTTCTACGAAGGAAAAACAGCCGTTTTAATGCAGCTGATGTGACTTGACTAACGTGAATATCCCATCTAAAATCTTGCGTTAAAGTTAAACCTAGATATTTGTGTTCAGTCACTACCGGAAGTGGAGAGTTATTTATAACGTAAACGAATTCAGATACTTCCTTTTTCTTGTTATCCTCAAGAGAGCAGATTTCTTAACATTCAGGGTCATTTGCCAAAGAGCACACCACTTAGATATGAACTGCAAGGCATTGTTCAGTTTTACATGATCTTCTGGGGCGTTAATTTCCTGGTAAAGTATACAATCATCGGCGAAAAGCCTCACATTAACACTAATGCCAGCAGGTAAATCATTAATAAAGATCAAAAATAAAAGGGGGGCCAAAACACTGCCCTGCGGTACACCTGACGTAACGTTGGGTATGGTAGAATTTTCGCGATTGACTTGCACATACTGTGTTCGGTTACTCAGATAATTGTCGATCCAGTCAGTAAGTGGGCCTGCGCCTATCGTTGCTTCTAATTTTTTTATAAGTTACCTTCCCCCATGAGGCCCCCCTCAGTATTCACGAGTCTTCCTGAACCACTAAATTTAAGAATGTATGTTGTTACGTTCTATCTTCCTCTGCAGGTTACCACCAGCCGAGCGTAGAAACTACAAGAACGTGTTCGATGCGCTTATTCGGATTACGAAGGAGGAAGGAGTGTTGACATTGTGGAGGGTAAGATGGTCTGAACGGATGCTTCTACAGTCTTAGCCAGTGAAGACAAATAAGAGGAAAAATATATTCTCTGGTTATCTGGGGCAGCTGTATGGCATAACAGTGTAACATTTGTTCAAAAAGCATCTCAAAAACTTTTCAGATATGTATTTATGCCTCAGAGATCTTAAGGGGAGAGGGTAAGCAAAAATATTTAAAAAAATATTTTTTTTCTCTAGCATTATTTGAAATCTGCAGCATTTTCTGAACCAGATTCAGGTGTTTGATTGTTTAAGCATGATTCTTTATTTCTCTAAAAACAACATATTTTAACACTTGTGTGGAGGGAGGCCTGCCATTCCCCCAATCTTACTTAGCAAGGGATTCCTCGCAGTTCAAGCATCATAGCTGAATCGAGAAGTTACAGTTTGCAAGCTGGAGTGATTTGGCCCATTCAGAGAAGAATGGGCCCAGAACTGCAAAAATGAAATAAAGCAGAGGCATCAAGCTTACTGTCTGGAAATCTATATCTGGTCGGGGATGTCTTAGTGGTGTCATCATCGCCAAGCACCAAAACTGTTATCATTGGGCCATTAAAAGAAATAGAGCCAGCTTGGAGGACATGCGAAAAGCTGTACGGTCCACATATTTTCACATAACATCAAAGAATACCAATCGATCTCGTGGCTTTTACTCGAAGGACACCAAAACTTAGAGTGAATTCAACAAAGCCCAGTTGAATGGTGAACCATTCTTTCATAAAGGACACCTTCCAGCATCTGGCTGTTAAGCCAAATTATCTGGAACTAGCTTATCTAGAATTACTTGTTAAACGCCTTCATGCGAAAACTCAAAACCATACCGCGTTGTTGGACTGTCATGAGCGAGCGCACTCCAAGAAAACGTTTTCCCCGGGCATTAAACACTGTAAATATACACTTTTGATGCTGTGTTCACTTTTAATGATGGAAATATAGCACGTGTGAATGTGCTGAACTATTTTAGAATTTCACCAGGCGCTGCGCAGTGCAGGGCCCATGCACCCTTGAACTACGTCGACAGTACTGTGCTGACACAGCTGCATAGCAGGCATCAAATAAGGCTCGCCACACAAGACGCTTGAACGCGGGGAAAAAAAAAAACGTGACTGATTACCCTATGTAATCAGTATAACTCGAAAAGGAAACATGTCTTTACAGAGGTAGTTAAGCGTTTATTGCGCATTGTTTCAGCAACAACAACAAATTGCTAAGTCAGGTTAGGGCTGAAAAACAGCTTGAAACTTGGAGCACACACCTCAAGCAGAAAGCATGCACGAAATTAGCACACACAGGACGAGCGCGGACCAACAACTGTCACTATTGGTACGGCATCGTGTGTCAGCAGCATGCTCCTCTCGTAGACAGGGCCATGGCAGCGTGCTAAGTGGTGATGGTTAGAAGAACAAGAGGGCGCCTAAATTCTGCAGCCTGGTAGGGCACGGTGCAGCAGCTGCGAAGTGACCTTCATCCTCTTTCGAATTACGAGTCTTATAAGCAAGAGCGTAGAAGAGACCACGCTCCTTGGAGGCGGCGCTTCGTGGAAACGAGGATCTTCAGATGGCACCCAATGCCAAGCTGTCGCGCCATCTCGCCACTGATAACGAAAACTTGCTAAAGTTTTGAAGCTCTGAGGGCTGGAAAACTGTTAATGGTGAATATAAATGGCTTGCTGTTAACATGCCAGACGATGTGGCATAGTGGTTAGCACCACGCGCTGAGAATCGAGAGGTTGCTGGTTTGATTCCATGTGACAGATGCTTGCCTTCTGGTTTTTTCATTTCAATCTCTTAGTATATATTTTTTAATGTCACTTCCATGATGGCGATGGCGGTACGTCAGCGGAGCTGTGGTAGACCTCGGCACTAAACACTTGCGTGTTAAAAAATGATATTAGTGATGATCTGGTTGGTGTCTAATGAATGGTTCCACTACTTTGCTGTTATTTTGTTGTACTTTTGAAATAACTCAGATTTTCAACTTTAAATGTTATTATGTTGTGACATGCTTTTTGTTTTATACCTATGTTCCTTTTTCTCACCAACCACGTATCTAGAATCATAGATTTTGTCCAGTATTTAGATAATGTAATAGGAAATATGCTGAAGCAGAATTATTGTTTTGTGAGGAAGTGCTCTTCTTCAACACAATATCTAATAACTGTTATCAATTGGTAATTAGGTACCTGAAGTAAAATATTTACAAAGTTAGCATTAAAATTTTTAGGGCTAAATATGCTTCGGTAAAAAGAGGAATGGCTCATGATCACAATGATAGCCAAATACTGTCGCTCTTATGGTAAAAAAGGTACATAAACTTCGCCTAACATACATGGCGGATATAGGCCTTACTCTGTTCCCTTACAGAGGCCCTGTAACACTTTTTGAGCACTTAACACTTTTTGTAACACTTTTTGTATTCTATTCATCCACTGCAGTGAAATCACCTTTACTGGGATGCCGCATGCAGATTAATGCATACCAATTCATTCATTTCAAATACTTTGAGATTTCCAATAATTTAAATTTGAATCAAAGCTACTTGGAATACTGTAATATTCATTGGAATATTCTGTGTTCTCAATTGCACAAGCCTACTAAATATGAATCCTGCAGCCTAAAGTGTATTCATATGCATTGCAGGTTGCACCGCGTTTGATGAGCTGACAAGAACTATTATCTAGACATGGTCTCTGGGGTAGGCAGGGTTGACAGGGAGTTGAAGAATTCAAACTTCCTCCCCCCCCCCCCCCCCCCTGAAATTTTATGTTTTGCATGCATATATACTCACACACATAGAAGTGCACTGATAAACATACATGAAGTATAGCTATGCCCCCCCTTCTTCCCCCCAAAAATTATGGCTATGCTATTAAACATGGTCACTCTTTGACATGGTCCTAGACATGGTCACTCATGGACATGGTCACTCACTCTAAGGTTAAGAATTTGAGAAAAGGTCGTGCACTATAGCACAATAACTAAAAATGTGTGTAGTACCTCACGGTTAATGAATATGTGTAACGACATATCTTTGACAGGCTTGTGGCGCCGTCGTGGTGGCCTAGTGGCTAAGGTGCTCGTCTGCTGACCCGTAGGTCGCGGAATCGAATCTCGACTGCGCTGGCTGCATTGGATGAAGGCAAAAATGCTGTTAGCCCGCGTGCTCAGATTTGAGTGCACGTTAAAGAACTCTAGTTGGTCGAAATTTCCGGAATCTCCCATTACGGCGTCTCTCATAATCATACGTTAGTTTTGGGACCTTAGACACCACATATCAATTAATAAATCAACTCTTGAGCATGAAGCTTCTAGTGAAAGCATGCTGATTCAATGCATGTGCTCTCATGTAGGGATGCGTACCAACAATCGGCCGTGCCATGGTCGTGAATGCTGCGCAACTGGCCTCGTACTCCCAAGCCAAGCAGCTACTACTTAACTCAGGTAAAGTGGTAGGAAAACACTGCTAGCTGGTTCGTTTTTCATTGCGCATTCTGGCGAACAGAAAGATTTACCATGCATATTGTTTGTCGGGAAGGCTTCACAAGAATGCATTGAGTCAAATGCTGACACAGCCTATATGGCAATATACGTATGTGTATGACTTAAATCACACTTGTGACTTGAACCTTTGTCATGTTGAAAATTTGTCTAGATCTGAGTTTTTGTTTAATGTATGAAAGCTCACACAGTGGGCACAATGCATAAACAGAGGGCGTCATATCTAACAAAGTGAGTCTGCAGAGCAGTGCGAAGATATTGCGGCTTTTAACTTTTGTAATAAAGGTGCAGTAAAAGCTGCCACACCAAATATTTATATCACATTGCAAAAAAATAATGAAATGTTTTCGAGTTACAATGTGCAGTAGTAGTAGCCCCGCCACGGTGGTCTAGTGGCTAAGGTACTCGGCTGCTGACCTACAGGTCGCGGGATCGAATCCCGGCTGCGGCGGCTGCATTTCCGATGGAGGCGGAAATGTTGTAGGCCCGTGTGCTCAGATTTGGGTGCACGTTAAAGAACCCCAGGTGGTCGAAATTTCCGGAGCCCTCCACTATGGCGTCTCTCATAATCATATAGTGGTTTTGGGACGTTAAACCCCACAAATAAATCAATCAAAGTGCAGTAGTAATCATTAATTCGTATCAGTAAGTAATCATTAATCATAATCAGTAGTAATAATTAATTATCAATTTGGCTAATAAACTATCCACTATTGAAATTTTAGCTAGCCGAAAACACAGCCACTGGTTTTCATGCTTGACTCGAGAAAATTTCAGGCACGAAACTTGGCGTATTAAATATTATACATTAAATTATTTAAGTCAGCTGTGGAGTTAAATGCAATATAATTAACGTTTTTGTTGTTTACCCAGTTTACCAGGTAGTATTTAGGAACATGCTATCTCATGGGACATAGTAGTGCTTCTCCACACTGACAGCACGGATTTCGTTCTATGGTTATGCAAATATCATGCAATAAGGCTGTTGGTCTGTACACTCTGGATTGCCAATGTACAGCTCTGACCTATCAGCCTACCACTTACTTTTTCCTTTTCTGTTTCGAGAAGACAAACAAGAATATGTGACAATGACTGAGACTTTGAATGAATGAAAACAAGTCTTGAAGTCAATTCTCAATTTGATAACCCAGAAACCAATGGTTAAATTAACCAGGGTCTTAGTACTGAGCTTACTGTTGACAGTACAGTGTGTTTAAATTTAGGCAAAGCAGTTTTTTTGGGGGGTGCTACGGAATCAAGGAATCGACAAACTCTACATAAGCATACTGGGAGAAATCTACAGTGGATCCACAGCCACCAGTTATCCATAACGAAAGCGACAGAATCCCAGTAAAGGATTCCATCGGGTGTAAGGCAGGGAGACAAGATCTCTCCAATGCTATTCACCGCGTGTTTATACAGGCGGTTTTCAGGGCCCTAGATTGGGAAGAGTTAGGGATAAGAGTTAATGAAGAGTATCTTAGTAACCTGCGACTCGCTGATGACATTGCCTTGATGAGTAACTCAGGGGACGAATTACAGCTCATGATTACTGAAATGGAAGCAGAAGAGTAGGTCTGAAAATCAATATTCTCAAAACTAAAGTAATGTGCAACAGTCTCGGCAGAAAACAGCTAATTGTGAGAGGAGAAGAGAGGCTGGAAGTTGTGAAGAAATATGTCTACTTAAGACAGCTAGTAACCGTGGACCCAACCATCATGAGAGTAAAATAAGTAGAATAAAGATGAGGTGCATCGTATTCGGCAAGTATTTTCAAATCATGAATGGTAATCTGCCACTAACCCTCAAGAGGAAGGTATATAACAGCTTCATCTTGCCAGTACTTATTTATGGAGCAGAAACCGGCTTACAAAGAGGGTTCAGCTTAAATTGAGGACGACGCAGCGAGCAATAGAAAGAAAAATGGTAGGTGTAACCTTAAGAGACAAGAAGAGAGCAGAGTGGATTAAGGAACAAACGGGGGTTAAGGATATCATAGTTGAAATCAAGAAGAGAAAATGGACATGGGCCGGGCATGTAGCGCGCAGACAGGATAATCGCTGGTCATTAAGGGTAACTAACTGGATTCCCACAGAAGGCAAGCGAGTTAGGGGGAGACAGAAGGTTAGGTGGGTAGATGAGATTAAGAAGTTTGCGGGTATAAATTGGCAGCAGCAAGCAAAGGACCGAGTTAACTGGCGGAACATGGGAGAGGCCTTTGTCCTGCAGTGGACGTAGTCAGGCTGCTGCTGATGATGATGACCTTTTTTTTTAGTAGAAGAAACACACATCTACATTCTTGTCTATCTTCGAACATAGGCTATGTAGCGAGGTGGTTAATGACAGCAAAAAACACTTTGGCAATAGTATTTCTCTAAAGTGTTGATTATGATTCCAGTTATTGACACGATTTTGCTGGCTGCTGCTAAGTGGGTGAACTACAAAATGGTTGTGCAGACTTGACCGTGTTGCGGTTTCGTTGCAGGTTACTTCCGTGACAACATTATGTGTCACTTTGCTGCCAGCATGATCAGTGGTCTCATCACAACAGCAGCCTCCATGCCGGTGGACATTGCAAAGACCAGGTGTGTTGACTTCAGTGAAATCTTTTTTGTCACTTAGTTTTTCCGATCTTTTGTGGCTTCGGGAATGTAAGTAGAGTTATAAAATGAATCGCTCTCTCACTTTTTCTAAGGAGTCTAAACTGACTTAGTGTTACTTTAAGTGTGCGGTGCAATCGTGCACAGTGCTATAAACCGAAATATCAAACTTTTATTTTTAAACTGATTGCAGCGTAGTGTTGACAGGAAGACTTCACCAATAAACTTTTCAGCAATCAAGGTTGAGAAAATTAGGTGCGCAGATGCGGCAAAAGACCAGCTGCGCATCTAGACTCGCAAGGTCTTTTATTAGGTGTTACTTCTGCAACTCGCAGTGCAAGTAACGCAAACACAGCAGGCTTAATCAAGTAATGCAGCCACTAAAGCCATTTATTTATAAGAGCCCTAAAATAATATGTGTGGACTGAAGTTTGCTCAAACTACAAATGAAAGATAAGGTGGTGGATAAAAAAGCACCAGCGTATTTGCTCTTTGTAAGGCGATTATATGTTTCACTCTGTTTTTGCGGCAAGGCGCAACATATGGTTCTGACATTTAGGGAAACAAATTGGTGCATGTGTTGTTCACATGGTTTAGCTAAAATGGTTCATATACACATTTTGTGAGGTGATACTTTGTCCAGATTATCTTGGTTTGAAGACCTAATTGAGTTTTCAGGCTATGATAACCTGAAAATGTTATCAGCTTTGATTGTACTGACACTAAACTCTGTCCTTGCTACCGTTGCTCCCAGAATGTAATATTCTGCGTTTAAAAGCATAGAGATTGACTTCATTCCGTTTTAAATCCGTGTACCAATTTTCATTTCAGAATTCAGAACATGAAGACAATCGATGGCAAACCAGAGTACAGAGGTGCCATTGTGAGTACTATTCCGCAACTGAAAAGTATATCTGTTCACTCAATACACTGGTTGTCATTCACCATTTTATTTACTGATGCCTTTATTATTTATTTACTAACATACTACAGTATTTACTTTAGTTAATCGTTTAGTGTTGAAAATTGGAGAGCAGAATGAATTGACTGACATTATCGCTTGCATATAATAAAATATAGACCCATTGCATTGTAATATGTAGAGTCACTGTTACAAATTATCCAGTAATAGGCTCCTGGGCACACATGCATGCAGTGAGATTCTTCAGATGTCACTTGTTTAATTTTTATGCCAGCTTTTGGCAATAGTAACCGCAGTTTAGTAGAAAAAAAAAATAAAAAAAAGAGAGAAGAACTTTAATCAGAGCTGGCTTTTCACAAGGAGTGAATTAATGAAAGGCAGTCACTGAACATGTTTTTGTGTAGGGAAATATTTCCGTGCAGTTCAATAGTCCTTCGCTGCTACCCTTTAGGCTAGCCCGTACGGCAGGGTGTTTATGAGTTCATGTGGCAGTGGTCATGGGTTGCATGAAGATTAAAGTACTTCTTTAGTATTATGTCCTTCAAATGCTATAGAAAAGTAGCTTTTTGAGGACGTCGAGAGTTTCTCTATCTGTAGCACTCTGCAACAAAACACATTTACCATCAGATCAGCTTGTAACTTTCCTAATTTCCATGAACTGTCAGCCTAGCCTTACCATCTTGTTATGCAGTGTTCACTGTCTAACATGAGGTTTTCGAATTGTGACACATTACTCAAGAGTGGCTTCCTTTGACACTCTTATAATTAGGCATACCGACGAATGCTGGGCTAGCAATGAACGTTAAAACACTGGGTAACTGTCAACAACCGTTTATTGAATGCAAAACAAGAAAATGACACTTTACAATAATGTAGTAATGCACATGCTACCGTGCGCAACGAAGGTGAATTCGCCCTGCAAAGTCAGAAGTAAACATTGGTCTGAAAACGTTTTAATAATGTGCTTTGGTATGGACAGCAGTTTCAGGACTTTCATCGGCATAGGCTGAATTGAATGTATTGAAAACCCCGTGTCTCAAAGCAAGGACAGTTAACTTTCCTCCACTAGTTCGTCACAGTTGATGCAACAAAAAGCCACATCGATGTCTTAAAGCCAGCTATATTTATGAGTGTTTGCTGGGGCCTCGTGACTTTAAAAAAAAAGAGCTTCACACAGTTCCCGAGACATTGACACGCCGCGACATTACCAGGGTCTGCGCATGTCATGTCAGATATGCAGTTCCGAGTGAATTCATCCAAAGAACTGACATTTCAGAATGTGTGCCGTTGTTTCATTGACTGCGGCAGCTTTTGGTAAAACAGCTTTATAATGACCAAGTGCACGTGTGCGAGAAAGCCACTACAGGGGGACGTACCTCAACACATTCCTGAGAGCTCTCACATAGAGGAGAACGTTTGAAAATCGGACATGAAAATTTACGGTTGCAAATATCGTTGTGTTTGTATACGCAACTCGCCCATGGGCAAGAGACAAATCAGCATCCTTTGGTATCACAGTTATCATTCAGATTGCAGGCACTGCTGGGCATAAGAACGATATTATAATTGTAAAGACCCGTACGATAGACACTACCCTGACACTGACACGGGACACCAAAGAACACGTCAATAAGTAAAGTGGTCTTCAAAAAAAGCACCATCTTTGGTCACAGTAATGCTTAGACATGCACAGCAACACTGCAAACACTGCAACTGCAACAATAGTCTTTTTTGGCAAGAATAGCGAGGAAACTGCAGTGTAGCACTGCTCACAACCACAAAACTAAAAGACCATGTTATTAAAAAAAACTACAGTGTGCTTAAATCTGCTTCAAGCTTGCTATGAACATGAAAATACACAAAACAGAAAAACTGAAGTTTTTGAACTTAACGTTACAGCAATGATCAGCTTAATCTCAATCTGTTAAGAAGGATATGAGTACATGAAATAGAAAAAAGCATCCCTTACGTTCTAAGTGAAGCAGACAACATGAAATACGTATTGCATTTGCTACTGTATACCCGCACGGAAATGGCTGAACATACGAAACTGAAGTTCGGCTGCGAGTTATGCACGAAATTCGGTCTTCTAGTTGACTTTATGTCAATGTTTTGTACCAATGTCCGGAAATTTCTTTTTAAGGTTGACCGCAGATTGTGGTTAGGGGGGCAGGCTACAGCACATACAGGCGCAGGCTATATGCAAGCAAATACACGGGTCAGCATTGTCGCACAACCACGTTCTGTTTCTGTGATGCAACCCTGAAGGCAAGGCTGCATCTTTGCACATATGCTTTAACAAGTAATCAAACAACATCCATTATCATTCTGTTTAACAAGTTCTATTGCAAGTGGACGTGACGCTGAGCAACAACAACACTACTTCAACAGTTGAGGTTCTCGGCTAAAGTGTTAGTGAAAGACATAAGCAGCAGCCACTGTAGATATGTATGAAAAATGTTTAGACAGGCTTAATTTCAACATTGTTGGTAACCTGATTCTTTTTTACTAATGGCATGCTGGGGAAAGCCACACAGCTTCAGACAGTGAGCTTTACTAAAATCTTTACACAAACAACTTTCTTGGCTGAATCACCAGCAGCAAAGCATAAAATGTTAATTTTTTTTTTTTTTTGGCTAATGCCACCTTATTGTGGTGTGTTCCGACTAGGTGAATGCCATTTCAAGCTTTCAAAAAATGTTAATCCCTACGACAAACCACCACAGTGTAAGACAGAGGGACATTAAAATTACTGAGCGCGAGAAATGGTGGTGTACACATGGCTTTGAAATATATCTGGTAAAAACTTCAAAGAAAAGTGTTCTAGTGCTTGCCTCTTCATAGAATGTTAATGGACAGTAAAAATCTCGTGGGGTAAGAAAATAAAAAGAAAGCTTGGCAACTAAACATGAAAGGAAAAAATACACTGAGAAATGAAATCAGCTATCACCCTTTGTCACATTGGGATGCAGTAGTGGTATTATCACCGGTTGCACTTGTGTAAATTATCGCAGTGTTTATCACATCGAGTGAGAGGAGTGCTTCTGTGTTAAGTACTTGTGCACCACGTGTTGCAAACGTTCCAGTCATGCACATTTTTGTGCCTTTTAGTTTATTGTACTCTTACAATGACAAACAGCCACCAGTGGCAAAGTTGTGAAAATGATGGAATAAAACATGTTCACAAGTATGGAAACTGTTCAGCTAGCCAGGTGTTTTTGGTCATATGCTATGCACTTACAGTGATTACAGTAGATGAAGCCACAGATGCAAAGCAGTCTACCTTTACCAGCATTGACAAAACCCAAGAAGACTAGTATATTTACTGTAGTTGTTGTACATGGACTACAAAAAAATATGTTTGCACAAATTACCAGTGACCAAGGCCACGAAACTGGGAACTGCGAGAGCCCCACCGCTATGCGAGAATTTACAAACAAGATTGTTAGTTTTGACGCTTCGGTCACCGGTCACTTGTGGCAATATCTTGCTAATGGGAGATTGCCATCTGTGTGAATATTGCACCATTGTAATGTGTTTTGACACGAAATTAAGATTTCTAAAGTTTCGAAAACAAATGAATAGACATGGAACTTTGCCCGATAAAACGAGCCTGAAGGGATGGTTTCACTTCAGCTTTGGGCCGCTAAGTCGTGAAACCGCCTATTCATGGGAAATCCACACTTCACAAATAAATCTGCGTATAACTTGCACCAGGGTTATTATTTTTTTGCTTGCTCATTAGCATTAGTATTTTGGATGCCCTTCGCTGCCATTGGTCAGTGTTTACCGATGGTCCATACAGTGTATCATATGCGAAATCTTTGGAAATTCGGTCAGCTAGCCTTTTCCAGAGCCCACAAAAAAATGGTTGATGCAGTAGAGGGTTCTGCAAGGCCTGCTTTAGGTAAGCAAGACAGCATTCTGGTGTAGACAGATACCCACTACAATCTGGTGCAGTGCTCACAGTGCTTAGCACGGAACTTGCCTTCTCTGGTGCTGAGTTGCCACTTGCTGTCTTTTAACTTAAAGGCTAGCAACAATGCAGTGAGCAGAGAAATGGAGGCAGAAATTTCGGTGGCCTGATGAGATCAAGAAATGTGTGGGAATAACGAGGCCACCGCAAGCACAATCTAGAGAACCGCATCGACTAGGGAAACATGGGAGGGACCTTTGCTCTATGGCGGGTGTAGTCTGGCTGATGATGATGCGTTTTCCTCCTCTGTCACCAGGATGTGCTGACGAAGGTGGTCCGCAACGAGGGCTTCTTCAGCCTGTGGAAGGGCTTCACTCCGTACTACGCTCGGCTGGGGCCCCACACGGTGCTCACATTCATATTCCTGGAGCAGATGAACAAGTTCTACTACCGCGTCGTCCTCGGAGACACGCAGGGACGAGGAGGACTGTGAGACTCGTCTGAAGCGAGAACAGAAGCCATATTGCCATCTGTCTTTCGTCCCGGCTGGCCAGCAGTCACCTCATCTACTCTCCCAACTGCTCGCAAGCACACAGTCCACTGCCGCGAGGCAGCAGTCTCTTTCTCTGTGTTGCCGATCCGTAGAGTCTTTATCTCGCATGTCTCGGCACTGCCGTGAAGCATTTTTGTGGTTGGTTGGCTGTTAGAGGAGAATAATAAAGTATGTATTCGCATTTTGGGCTTACTGAGGGCAAAGAGTTTTATAATAATGAAGCAGTTTGCCCCATACACAGTTTAGTTATTAGTCCGTAACACTAATACGTTGCGACACTTACAGAAAGGTTGTGTTCATATTTGATGCCATGGTTTTGATTGGCGCTGGCCAGCACCTTCCAGACTAAATGTAGCACACATACACAAATACACTCAAACCTCATTATAACAAAGTTGCATCTTACACGAAAATAAGTTCGTTATATCTGAAAATTGGTTATGAAGGTGCTAACACTACACCTATTGCAAGGCTATTTTTCTTTTACGGTAAAACTTCATTAATTCGAAATCAATTATTTCGAAAGCCCACTTAATTCGTAGTATTTACACGGTTCCGTATTTTGCAATACAAGTTTGAGCAGATAATTTGAAGCGATGGTCTGCACTAAATCTGGTTAACTTGAATACTTTGGGTGCAGTGTGTCAATTCCCGATCCCAATTTCGCTGCAAAAATACGGGAATGACAGCTCTTAAGAGCCACTAGGCGATGCACTGTAGCGATACTTATGAGTGGCAGGTGAAGCACCCCAGCCTCTATACTTCTTGCACGAAAAAAATGGTCTCGTAATCAGATAAAAATTGCGCCTTTGGAAAATGAAGACGTACTTCACTGAAGCACAGCAGTGACTCGCGGGCAGCATGTCGCATTCTTCTCGCAACGCCAGCGCGTCGTGATTTACCCATTCTTTTTGGGAATATAAAGAAATTAATAAAAAAACAGTCTGGCGGAATTCACTATGTATGCAAACCTTCAAGTGCCAGTTGCTCCAGCAATTTGCGCTTTTGCACTGCTGGTGGAGTTCTTGCCTGCAACGCCTACTTCGAAACTTACAGCCACAACACATTGCAAATTTTGTCAAACTGTCCATTATTAAATTTGTTTTCTTACTAGAAAGAAGGAGCGAATGGTCGCATCATGACGTGCTGTGCTGACGCAATGAGGTGCAGGCAACATGCCGCTCGCGTGTCACCACTGTATTTCAGTGAAGATATCTTGTTTTTCGCAGGCGCGTATTTTAGTTTATCACGGGGTTCCTTTTTCTGTTTTTTCTCCGTGGCAGCCGTGAGGCCCCGTGTTAACCCTTGTTTGCAGCGAAATTGTCACCTCGTATTGCTAAAATATGCCGCTCGCGTGTCACCACTGTATTTCAGTGAAGATATCTCGTTTTTCGCAGGCGCGTATTTTAGTTTATCACGGGGTTTCTTTTTCTGTTTTTTCTACGTGGCAGCCGTGAGGCCCCGTGTTCACCCTTGTTTGCAGCGAAATTGTCACCTCGTATTGCTAAAACATGCCGCTCGCATGTCACCACTGTATTTCAGTGAAGATATCTCGTTTTTCGCAGGCACGTATTTTAGTTCATCACGGGGATTCTTTTTCTGTTTTTTCTCCATGGCAGCCGTGAGGCCCCGCGTTCGCTCTTGTTTGCAGTGAAATTGTCACCTCGTATTGCTGGAAACAATAACCCTTGGAGCCGCAAACTAGCCGGAACAGCAAACGACCAGCCCTGATTATTTTGAATAATTTCAAGTTCCTTGCCTCACAGTTTTCATATGTTCTGTTAATATGAAAATCTGCTTAATTCGAAGATTTTTCATGGTTCCAGTGACTTTGAATTAACTAGATTTTACTGTACTTTGTTGTAACTGATATTTAATTATATCCGATTCTGTTATGTGGGGGTTTGAGTGTACAAGAGAAGGGGGACTGCACTATGCAGCTGTTGCTGCAGCTAATTTGATAGAGCGTCTCACACTTCGGCTCTGTCTCTCATATTAACAGTAAACAATCTTTAATATTTGTTTTGCATACAATTCCATCATTCCCAAATTTCACCAAGGGAAGCAGCTGATTTCTTCATGCTTTCCTGGCTTTCAGTGCAAGTGAATTTCAGGTGGATATAACCAATCAAAAGAAATTGAGCCTCTCTGTTCACTCTCTCATAACTACTTCACATGACACAATTAAGCAGATGTTGACAAAATCATCACACAATGCATCATACTTAGCAAATGAGCAAACACTTTTGATGAGTGATCAACTAGGCTTAACTATAAATAAGTGCAGACAAAAACAGGCTATTTATCATGATGAGATCTTGTAGAGAAAACCATCAGGCCCTACAATAGGAACGATTTGAAGACCTTCGTCTGTTTCCTTGTACACACACTGCCAAGACAATTTGATTAACACAAACACTCACATTCGCAGACTTTGTTAACAAGCTTTTGGAGTATCATGCTTGCAAGCACACTGCGGCAATGCAAGTGGCCAACTGTGTTAAAGCAGTGCTTTCGATTGCTCAAGGTATCATGTGATGCAAAAAAAAAGAGTGCAATCAAGATGCAGGGTAACCTTTAGCTTTGCGAGTTGAGTTGGTCAACTGAAGTGTCTCTTAATAATATCTGTGGGTGTTGCGAGATATAGATGTACACAGAGTTAAGCGGGGGGTTTCTAAACCTTCTGAAAATTTCAGTGTTTATGTGCGTATCTACATGCACGCACATCTACCCTTCCTGCCCTTCATTTTTTTCGTGTAGTCTTTTGTGCCAGTACCACATAACAAGCACAGACAAATTACTAGCCCAACATTGCATTCTGCTGCACAAATACAAACATGCATATGTACGCTATAGAGAATAGTTATCCCATTCGAAATAAACTCCTCGCTACAGCCATGATTCCTTGCAAACAATACACTGGTGTTCTCTGTCACCAGGCAAATACAGAAGCCGTGAAAGAGGCACACCAATAATAACAGCGGAATAAAACGGCAACATGCAGCGACAGTGCCCACCACAGTGGTGCAGCGGTTAGGGTGTTGACTTGAAGGTCGCAAGTTCAATCCTGGCTGCAGCGGTCACATTTAAATGGAGGCGGAATGCTAGAGGTTCATGTGCTCTGTGATGTCGGTGTAAGTTAAAGAACACGAGATGGTCAAAATTTCCGGAGCCTGCCATTATGGCATCTCTCATAATCATACTATAGTGTGTGGCTTCGGGACGTAACACCCTAGATATTATAATTCTTTTTGTAGTGACAGTGCACAACAAGACTTCATGGCAAGCAGTGGAAACACATTCGGTGGAAATCGACCCCGAGCTTTATGGCATTCCTCACAGCCCAGCTGTGAGATGTAAAATCGAGACGCGCACCTTTTACAATGGCAAGTGGCATCGTTCCCTGCAAAAAGCTGATGGCGATGCTCCAACAAGCAGGGAGCCCGCACAAGTGCCGCCTAGGAATGGAACACGCGAAAGATGGAGGTGATGTGACGCCGGCAGATGGGGCAGGCGTCCTGTCGTTTGAGCAGCATGCGACCGCAGGCGGCGCACGTGCACAGGTGGTGGCACGGGTGCAGCACGCAGTTGCGCTCCTCGTCCATGCACACCACACAGTCCTTGTCGCGACCGCCCGTGCCTCCGGCCTCCAGAACCTCGGCCGTCAGGGCGCTGCAGAGTGTGTCCTGCAAACACCAGAGAGAAATGGCCGTTATGCAGATTATGGTGTCTGGCACAAGTGAACATTGCGCTCGTACTAACTCGGTATTGTTGCATAGCGGTTCAAATTTCTCCGATATCACAGTGCACCAGCTACAATCTGGCAAAGCTCTATAAAAGGCACAATAAACTCCGTTTTGTATATTTGCAATACCTCGCACACTCGTTTCCTACGTTCCTATAACTACTCCCAGAGATGACAGGTTCGATCCCAGCTGTGGCAGTTTCATTTTAACACAAGTGAAGTGCTAGACCTCCATGTGTTCTGTGATGTTTGAGCATATGGAACACCATATCGTGGAAATTGCTGGAGCCTTCCACTGCAGCATGTCTCAATGGCACATAAAACTACACATATTAATATTTGACTATCATCTTACGACTACCAGAAATCATACATATTTGTGCTTAACTGTGAACAATATTTGCTTACAAATACAAGTTCACCTGTTTCACAGTTAATTTGCAACAATGCAATGCTTTCAGAAACCCTAGCAACAACGTTTTTCAGAGAGTGCGTGCTAATGTGCATGTAGGCTTAGGGACGGTTGTCCTGCTACACCGTCAACCCTTATTTTTTTCCTATTCAGCAAATTTCAAATCCACAACGTGTACTCAAGGATTGTGCTCTGAGTGGGAAAGTCTGGCAGGTCCGACGTGTTCAAGTTCACTGTGAAATCAAAATTCCAGCATGTCTGAACAAAAACCAACAACGTTAAAAGATTGTGTTTTTTCTCAGCTTCCAGTCACTGACAAGATTTCTACATTGAGCACAGGATACACTGACATAAAATACTTCGCAAAAACTGCAGCGGTACAGTAGAGACTCGTGGACAGGCTGCACTTTTATTTTTACGGTCTTGACCAGGTATGGCCCTCACGTGGAACCACGAAATTGAGTGCAATTTTCTGACTAACAACGATATTCACCGTAATTCCCTGTATTGCTTCAGGACCACACACTAAGTGAGCACAGTTCTTTTCGCGAGGACTTTATTCATGCATGCACACCGCACAATGGTCTATTTGTAGGCTTGTGCATTTATACGAATGCTTCGAATATTCTAACAAATATCCCAATATTCGAATTCGCTTCGAATTGAATTTAATTTATTGAAAATTTCGAATTATTCGAGATGAACAAATAGGTGTATCTTAGTCTGCATGTTACACCCTGTAAAAGTAACTTCATTGCAGTGAAAGAGTGCTAAGCCGTGAAAACACATATCCGGAAAAATCCACACTGCCGCAAAGCCCCCATTGTGCTTTAAATGAAGATATTACCCTCACATCGATTAATTTTTATGTTTAAAAGCTTGTTTTATTGACTTATGTGCTTTAAGTATAGCAAAATCTAAAACTTAACATATCTTAAAGGCTATCAGTTGCATCCTACGGAAGGTTAAATCCTGCTACTATTGAGATAGAGATTCAGAGTTATTTCCACATCCTTTGATGAGAAAAAAATAGTATTTGCACAGGCCTTGTCTCAATTTAGTAAAAATACTGTGCAGGTTCGTCAAGTCATGAAAAATAGGCACATTTTTCATTATAATATGCAATATATATACGTATACTACAGTCAAGGCCACATATAACGGCCCCACTTAAAACGAACTTTCACTTAAAACAAACAATATCCGTGTGACCATCAAAACATACATTGCAAACCCGCCGGCGCAACGAAACGATTTTTTGACAACGGCCGCCGATTCTTCAAACACTGCCGCGCACACCGATTCAGGCTGCCATGCACTCTTTCCAAGTTTTTCTAAGTGCGAGTTTCGCGGACCTTTCAAGCAAGCTGCCCGGCCTGCCTCCTTCCCGTGTGTCTTGGTTTTCAAGGTCGCCCTCCCGCCTCATCCTCCCCTCTCTTTATCACAATTCCTTGCCCTTCTCTCGCAAGCCTGCTCTCCTCTCTTGATCACAACCCCTTCGCCCATCTCTACAGCTCCACGACGCCCGCCACGCTGGCTCAAATTAGTTTCGTTTTCTGACTGAAAACAGACCGAGAGCTGTTCCACGCGTTCTGGCATGTGTGTTGTGTGTGCGCGTCACGCTCGCTCTTGGTGTGCGTGTGTGGCCATGATGGCCCATGGGAGGACTAGCACGGTTTTTCGTGCCGCTCAACAAAACGTCAAAACTGTGACTGCTTGGCTTGAGCGTAATCAGCGCGTTAGGTGCCGCGTTGCGGAGCGCTTGCTCATAGCTGTTGACTACCTGGCAGACAACTTGCCGCTTCGGGAATCCCTGTATTCAGCTGTGGAGATGGCGAATATTTCGTGGGCGGCGGTAACGACGACATGCGCGCGAAACTGTTTTCGCGAGGCCGACTTTGTCGACGTCGGGCCCAATACCGAGCCTGAAGCTTCTGAACTGCGGCAGTGATTTGTGGCCACGCGTCGTAGACTCAGACCTGGGAGAGCGGGTGGGACATCTGTTGCGGTGGTTTAATTACGGCCGATGATGATGCCGACACTGCAAAACCGTGCACGGATTAGGGCATTGAGAATTAAGTACCTGGCGAGAGCGATTTGGAGGAATCGGAATGCGAGAACGATGAAATTTTGGAGCCAGTGCCTCATGCAACTTATGCCGCGGGCCTCGGCGAACAAGCACCCTGCCGTTTTAAATGAACTCGAGACCGCCCTTATCGCTTTTGCTCTTCGAAACACGTAGATCGCGGACTTTTTGGGGCAAAAAAAGTTTGTGTTTTCACTCGCAACTTTTTTTAAAAGCTGTGTTTCATTTACTACGAACTTTGGAATGCAGCGAACGGATGCCGCGTCACGCTCAGGTTCGTTATAAGTGGGCTCGATTGTATTCAAATTCGATTTGAAATTATTCTACCAAAATCACTATTTGCTTCAAGTTTGCTTCAAACCTAAAATACACAATTAAAACAAACCTAGCTACTTGTCATTACTGCTGCTGCCCCATCTCCATACACAAGAAGGATAACCGCAGTCGCACCTCGCCGCGGTGGTCTAGTGGCTAAAGTACTCGGCTGCTGACCCGCAGGTCGTGGGTTTGCATCTCGGCTGCGGCGGCTGCACTTCTGATGGAGGCGGAAATGTTGTAGGCCTATGAGCTCAGATTTGGGTGCATGTTAAAGTGGTTGAAATTTCCGGAGCCCTGCACTACGACGTCTATCATAATCATGTGGTGGTTTTGGACGTTAAACCCCACATATCAATTAACCACAGTCGCAGTTACAATTACATATATTTAGGGGTTTTACGCACCAAATCCACGATATGACAATCTATGCTGTCATGGAACACTCTGAATTAATTTTGACTAGTTGGGTTCTGTAAAGTGGACCTAAATCTAATTTTTCTTGCATTTTGCCCCCAAAAAGGTGCGGCTGCTGTGACTCCCAGCGTAGCAGTACATTTGCCATCCAATTCATCTTGTGTGCCACCCTTAATGTGAAAGACACATGCCATGTTAGGGCTCTCAATAGCTGATACAATTTATCGAGGACACTATCATCCTCTGATATGTTCATTTCACTGTACAATGCTTGCGTGCCGCATAAGCAATGTTCCCTATGAGACACGGGCCAAGCCAAGAGGGCAGCAGTGCTGCAGCAGTGACACCATCTGACGTTTACGATACAGGGGCCACGAGAAATGGACCTTTTTCTCTTGATCCATGGAGCTGGTCATCCTCTGTCGACACTTGTGTGATGAGTTCGGCAGGATTGATCCCGTGTGCCTTCGTTTGCAACACAAGACCCACAAATGACGCAGCCTTGGGTTTCTAGTGTGGCCGAACTTTACTTGCCTATTATCGTGGTATGGTAAGCTTAAAATTGTCAGCGCTGGATCAGACTGCATTGGTTGTGTTACACCGACATATGGTTGTACAATTCAGCTATCAGGCTTACTAGTGCGTAAAAGGTGCAACTAAATGCCCTTTTTCTCGCCTGCACTACCGTGTACTGTGTGCTATTTTCCTTGAGTATGAAAGTCGCTATAATTGACTCGTAATACTACATTGATTGTAATTTAAATTTCTCAATTTTAGTTCTTGGCTAAATTTTTTGAAAAATAAAGCTCTTAAAGCTCGATATTAAACATCAGGTGTCCCCAAAAAACCCTCCACATCATCGCTTATGAGCTGAGCCCATAAGACGTAGGTAGTATGCGCAGCTGTCATGCCGAGTACCCCTGCTGCGTAACCTGAGCATGATCGACGAAAAGCCCACGCTTCTGCTGGGGGTGCCTCAGCCGGCTTTGCACTTTGCACATTAGTTTAGGCGCTAGAGAGTGAACATTCCTGCATAGACTCCGCTTTGTCTACACCAAGGAAAGACACGGCATCGACCAAGGCGGCCACGTTAAAGCCCCCAAAATCAACCAGCTTCGCTGTTTTCACATGGCTAGGGTAAACTTCTTTCTGTATTTCTTTGAAGAGTCCTCAGGATGTTATAAAAAGTAGGCAAAGCCACTCACTGGACTGGCCAAATCGGGTGGTGAAAAGGGTGGTGGCTGCCGAGCCATGGCTGTGCGACCCAGCAGAGCAAGCGCCGAACGCCGTGCCTCGCGTTCTCGCTCTGAGAGCACCAAGGGCTCAGGCCCAGCACGGAGGAAGGCGGTCTTGCCCATGCGCTCGAGGAAACCACGCACCCATGCAAGGGTCGCCATGGACGTGCCTTTGCATAGCTGGATTTCCACCTAGAGTACAGAAATGGTGAGCCTTAATTATTTCTGGGGCGTTACGTGCCAAAACTATGACATGAGGCCTGCTGCAGTGGACTGCTCCGGAAACTTCGACTATCTGGGGTTCATAAACCCGCACCTGAATCTAAGTACTACACGGTTCTACAACATTTCATTTTTGTTCAAATGTGACTGTTGTGGCCAGTATCAAGCCTGTGTCTTTCGGATCAGCAGCCACGTACTTAAGCCACTGTAGCACTATGGCAGCGAAAAGTCGTCAGCCCTCGAGGTACGCTATTTCATGCTGCCAAATTTGTGAATGAGGCAGAGTGTGAAATCCTGTCGCAAGCAATGCAAAATAAAGCATGAATAAAAAACAAAACAAAAACAGTTTAACAGCAATTGCTAAATATAGCCTGTGTGCCTGTGTGTGGTGTTGCTGGCAAGGTACCCAGTTTAAGAACAAAACAGGAAATGCCAATGTTCATAAGGCCCTCCAGGGGTTCTAAGTTTAGAGAGAGCACTCCTTTTAAATGAAAAACAGTTGAACAGCGGAGTAATTCTCTGTTGATATTAATCCCATTTGCTAACCTACACTAAAGTGAAGAGAAGTTTATTAAAAAAATATTAATTCGAAAACTACAGGAAATACTCAGTTTAATATTACTGGAACTTATTTCAGAGCGTCACTCATCTTTCATCCTAAGATGCTGCCAGCTAATAACACTTTCTCACTATAACGCAGCTGCCAAAGATGCTGGCCTTCCGGAACAGTGTGAAAAGTACTGGTAATGCCATTCAAAGCATGCTCCTTTAATTTAATGTTCCGATATGTGGACAACAATGAGTGCTCGAACTCGGACAAATACAGAGCACACGCATGCATTCTAATTGACAGTGATCAATAATTAGAAGGGGCACTTGAACAGCTATGTCATTATACCTATAATGGCACTACTATTGGTCTGTGCTGCACATTTTTGTACCCTAAAAAGTGCGGTAGCAGAACTCCCAGTTGTCACTACATGCAAGAGGGTCAAGTAGCGGCTCTCGGATTCCAGAACTTCTGAATGGGTTCCCGTGCATAATACAAATTGCACTCGCAGGTATGATCTAAAGGCGTGTCAACAGGCATGGCCGCCATGGTTCCGCAAGTCGCACGTACGCATTTCAACTTGTATGTTATATTATTTCAAGTACAGCAGACTCTCAGTAAACAGAAATCTGTTAAACAGAACTGCTGCTTAAATGGAACTATTGCCTCTACAATGCTTGGTTTCGGGCTTGTATTCTGCACCCATGTTCACCTCTCAGTAAATGGAACTCCTGTTAAGTGGAACATATTTTCCCGGTCCCTTAAAGGTAATGAGAGTCTACTGCACTACATTCGTATTTCAACTAGTACGTCATAGTGGAGAGCTCTGGAAATTTTGTCCATTTGGTGTTTTCTTAGTGTGCACTGACATTGCACAGTAAACAGGCCTCTAGCATTTCGCCTCCACTGAAATGCAGCGGGGATCGAGCCCGCGATCTTAGGATCTGCAGCAGGTCATCCCAACGGCTACACGCTTTTGGCCACCTTTTTGAAATATTAAAATCATTGATGTCACTGAGTGACCACACAGGAAATTCAAGACAGCATCATCTATCCCACTTCTGCATCTTTTCTTCTCTGCCAAATGCCTTCTTGAGTCGAGTGGAATTAAGAAAGAAAAAGAATATCTAGTGCATATGAGAAAAAGGTAAAAAGAAAAAGTGCCACCATATCCACGGAGTGAATGATGATGAGTAGGTGCAGCTTTGAAGGTGAACCTGGTAAACCATGAATCCTCCATACATTTTACCCCCTCGATTTTATTACAACGCTCCCCCTAGCATACGTCGCCGCATTAAATCGAACAATTGCCTTCCACCAATGACACGCTGCATAGGTGACATCATTCCTATTTTATAACATCTCGCATCTTTCATCATCAACTACAAGTACCGCCGTCTAGTTTATAACATCTTGCATCTTTTCATCATCAGCTACAAGTACCGCCATCTTATGAACACTGCAAGAACTAAACGAGAGGTGGCTACATACAGGAGACGCACAGCCCACACCTTAAGAAGCTTCGCCCCTAAAACAAATGCCCAGACACCGAAGCCAGAAATACAGTAGGAACGCTGACCTTTTGCCATTGTGTGTGTCCGTATTCTTTCCATTTTCTGGAATGCACTGGAAATGCGTCAAACATCCGTGCTCCTACTAGCCTAGCTAACTGAAGTACTGTATTCTTTACCTCTGAAAGTATTACTGTATGATGGCGAAATTAATAGCTATAGTATTTTCTAAGAAGAAAATGCCAGTCTACACTGAATTTCATGTTACACTTCAGTGTCCCCTTAGAAGGTTTAGAAAGTGCCAAGGGATATAGACTAGCACAGGTAAAAGGCTCGCACCTCTGGTATGGCATAGACTGGGAAGAGGAAGCGTATTCCGAGGCAGCGGTCCTTGCCCGAGGCCCGTTCAAAGACGGCGTCGATGGAGAGACGCATGCTGCTGCTGGCCAAAATGGCCGTGGGCCGACAACTCTGAGATGCAACCTCTATGAGGGACACCTTGGCCGCCAGATCCTCGGTGATGCATTCCAGCACAAGCTCGGCCTCCTGCAACCGTATGCAGTCGTGGTGTTACGAAAGTGAGCAGTGACAACTAGAGCATCAACAAACTTGCGCAGAGAAGGTATTTTTTAGTTAAAAGTCATAAAAAAACATTACTTTCTTTGGATATTCCTGCAGTATTATGAGAAAATATTGCCTAGTAGCTTTAATGACATTGCAACGACTGTCAATAACAGTAGAGCCTTAGTAAATCGAAATCTTTAAAATGGAAGAACTGCTTCTATTACGACTGGTTTTGTGCTTGAATTCTGTGACCCGCTTCATCTTTCAGTAAATGCAACTTCAGTTAAGTGAAACATATTTTCTTGGTTTGTCCAGCTTCCGTTTATTAATAGTCTACAGTAAATCAGTATTAACAATAAGTACACAAGAAATATTAACAACGAGTATTAACACAAAGCACACATGGCAGTTCAGTTGGTTCATAAGCCAGCCAGTTTGATGGCATGACAGCAATAATGTTCCTCATTGTATGACGCACTTTGCATCTCATTGTCTGTAATAGGCGTCGATACGTTCATTACTTCACATTATTTTTATTCTTGCAAATCTAAGGTTCCTTAAAGTCTTCTACAAAGGTTATTACTGCCCTGGTACCAATGACACCAACCATACATATTATCCCCTTTTGTAGCAATACTTAATTCATGTTATAAAATGTTATTTGTGTGCTTCTAAAATGAGGTTCACCTTTCTCTCTCTTGTGCTCACATTATGATGGACATCACAAGCCTCATAATTTCCGTTTTCACTTTATCGCAAATGGTCACTGCTGTGCTTTCTTTTATATTTTTTCCCCTTTGTGCACCTATGAGAATAAAGAAAATAGCCACATACACTCAAACCTCAGTATAACAAAATTGCATCTTACACGAAAGTAGGCTCGTTACATCTGAAAATTCGTTATAAAAATTTATTTCAAATACAGTACATATATTGCAAGACTGTTTTTTATTTACTTCGTTGTATCCGATATATTGTTATACCCGGGTTTGTTATATCGAGGTGTGAGTGCATCTTTGAGGAAATATACAGTATACTAAGTTTCAATAAGGCAAGAGGTCCTTGGTAGTAATAGGTGCCAACGTTGAGAAATTTTTCTTTGAATATTAGCAACAAAGCAAGGTTTGCCAATAAACAGAAAAATTTCACTCGCCTGGAAGCTGCTTGAGGCGTCAAGGATACATTGTTAGAAAAAGGAAATAAATAAAAAGATAACTTATAAAATGTCATAAATAAAGTTACAGTGGACCATTGTAAAGCTTTTTGTCATACTATTGAAGACAACTCAGTCAATGTGAACGTCTGAATCGAATGAGAGTCTCCTGAATAGTTTACACACACCTCTCGGTAAACATGAGCAGACCAAAAGCTTAAGCATCCCATTCACACAGCAATGGCGACACTACAGATAAGAACTAAGCCTGTGACCTCTTGCAGCAACAGCAGAGTTCCTTAGCCTTCGTTCCTAGGTTGGAGGGAGGTCCTACCGTTAACACTGACAAGTAACAATATCACTGACTGATACTCAGAACTGGATGCTGACAACAAAAGCAGTAGCTATAGTAGTTTCCTCCAGTGATACACAGGTGTTTGCCACTGTTTATGAAATGTGTACCCTGTGTTTGGATATAGAGCAAAGCTTGCTTATAAGTGTTAATCTTTAGACAATTCGGTCAAGCATTAATGTAAACTGCAGTGCAGAAATGCATAGATGGTCAGAAAGAAAGGCAAGGTCTTGTCCTTTTATTGCGATAGCAATTAGATGGACACTCTCGGCCGATTTTTTTTTGTTTCTGTCATGTCCGGGATATGTATATATATGTGACGTATGAAGCGATGGTTAGGAGAAGTAGATGATGAACTGCTTTTGAATAAACATGGTGTATGAGCCAGGCCACGTCTCTCATTCATCATAGCGTCACACGAGTCGACAGGATGAAGACCTCCCGGCCACTTCATCAGTGTCTCATTATCGACGCCGTTCTCCGCAAGACGCCCTCACCATACATCGACTACGGAATCGTCTCCTGGCTGCACACAGCGACCAGCACCATGACAGAATCATCGACTGACCTTCCCATCCCCAAGTACACCGGAGCAGCGGACGATGGACCTGTACAGCACTGGTTCGACCTGTTCGAGCTCCACGCAACCGCTGCATCATGGTCGGAACGGGAGATGGTCGCCAACTTTACCGACTTCGTCTCCGGTGAGGCCTTCAAATTCTACCTCACCCACATATTTCAAAACGACGAGTCATGGGAAAAGATAAAACAAGAGATGATCGTTTGGTTTAAAGAAGGCAATGACGACTACAACGAAGACTTGCTTGTAACCCACCATCCACAGACAATCGCACTCGGTCGTCACAGTCAAAAGCAGCCTTCACGCATTGATCAACCTCCTGCTTTTTCATCGCGTGGATCTTCGGTCGCTCACAACCCCCACCTCGCGTCTCACACGTTCACTATGGTCGGAATAGAGCGGAGAAGCTACGAGCATACTCAGTCAAGCCCGTCACCTACAGTTCAGTTTCATGCGCCAGAACAGCTCGCATCATTCGTTCCACAAAAAGACAGTCATTTCCAATTAATATATGACCAAAGCGATCCTTTCGCAGTGTCGCCATCGAATTCCCAGCCACCTGAGAGCCCAACCCACACAGGAGGCTCGGAAGAATCAACTCTCAAGCACTGCCCTGTGCCAGAAACATCCATCAAGAATGGCGTTGCAAGAGCCTCAGCAGATTTTTCTGCCAATCTTCATTGCACTATCTTCATTGCCTGACACAAATCGAAACACCCTAACAAGTATCAACTATTTGCTGGTCACGTCAACCTACAAAGAAAAGCGGGCTCATGGATCCAAAGGAAGTCCACCTCGTCAGACAGTGCAACATCAGCAATGCCAACAAAAGCAACAAGAGGAACACCAACAGCTAAAACACCCACACCAACATCAGCAAGAACAACTAAAACTACATCGCAAGGATACTTGCGGCCTAAAGAGTGTTATGATCAACATACACTAAAGAAAAGACTGAATCCGCATTTGAGCCATTTTCGCAGAAAGAAAAGCCAAGGAACTTTTCTGCACCAGCGTTCAAGATTGCGCCTTCGGTCTGAACACCTGCGCCATCGCCATAGAAAACTCCCTAAATGCCACAAAACAACCGCTTGTACTCTGCAAGAACACAAGCAGTGCCCAATCAGCCACGATCTATGGGCACGCAAACTGCATGCACGGCGTTTGTATCAGTCACGAAAAAAAATGCGACGCCTACGAAACATTTAATCCTGCAAAGCGTTCCAACCTCGTTCGTTCTTTGCAAAAATACTGGCTGTATTTCCATCTGTTTCCACGGCCAAAGCATTTCTGTGTTATCCAGGACGCAACCACCAGCCTCGCCCACCAGAACTCCTGCGTTAACCGGACTGCTGCACTTTCCCCTGAAGTCTTTGAAAGTTTACGGAACTCCCCTGGAGCATAGAACCAATTGTGAATTTTTGACATTTGTCACTTTTTAACCTCTACTTGTTTAATTTTTCATGTTCATAATCCATGCCTTCTTTCGGGGGGAGGGGGAATCGTGCAACGTATGAAGCAATGGTTAGGAGAAGTAGATGATGAAGAAGTGCTTTCGAATAAACATGGCGTATGAGCCAGGCCACGTCTCCCATTCATCGTAGCCTCACATGTATGTATACACAAAAGGCGCAAGAAAAAATAAACCAAAAGGAAAAAGATCAAAAGCACCCACTGGGTATTCGAACCAGTGACGCCTTGCTTCTCAGCACACTGCGTTAACTAAGCCATGCCACTCATGTTATCTATATCACTAACAGCGAGCTCTATATATAGACACCATTTACCATTGGCTTACTGTCAATAAACTTAAAGGAAACATTCTTGAACAAAGCTTGTATGTCTCGCTTGTAGTTATGCAGTACGAAAAATGAGACAGGTAGTTCCACCGAAAGGTGGAACTAGCCAATCCCCCGTGGTGGGTGGGAGGGAGCCATATATTTAGGAACAAGCTAGCAAGCAAGCTTCTCCCATCATCAAGCTGCTTCCGGCGTCAATGCCCACACTGCAATGTTTGGGACAATCTGAGGTTGATGTTTTGGTGAAGTGCATTGGAATTGTGATTTTTGCTACCGTCACTGGTATCATCGATGTTGACTGACGCCAAGGAAGGAAACGCTCGCAAAAGCGCTGCATGTAGTTCGGCCATTGTGATGCCACACCGTGTCGTACAAACACCTGAACAGCTCCAACGGAATGCTTGTTGCGCTGAAGCAAGGCGGGCTTGCATACGTGCCTAGACTCGAGAAGAACGTGCTGCTGCGTGTGCGAGAAACGCTGCAGCCCAGCACTCATAAGGCTGTGTTCACTACACTTTTGCATGGTTCTTCAGCAAATCTCTTAGCCCTACTTCGTATAGCAGTCCGATGGGTTGCTATAGCATTCATTGCTTTAGCCTTTTGCTGAAACTGTGACTTTTTTTCCCTGCCTCTTAGGCGTGCGCAAAGTTCTCCATTACCAGGGGCCGAGCTTCACCACAGCCCCACCCCTAACCCCGCCTCAGTTGGTTGAGTTCTACTAAAATCAAGCTATGCAATCGATGCAAAAATGAAAATGAGGCGATTACGTGCTTACAAAACCTGCCTAGCAGTAAACGTTAGAAGTGAACAGCTATTAAATAGCATTATCGTTAAACACATAACCCTGTGCATTAAAAAATGTTGTGAAAAAATTGACTGAGCAATGGTGTGGCACCTCATTTAGGTGATTAAGGGGGGGCGAGCCTCACTCTGTCCCCATATGCACACCTGTGCTACCTTTCGTAGTGAATCTGCACCGTGATACCTAATCAAATTGCACGAGTGCACTGACCTTGAGTGCCTCCTCGAGGCGGCTGAGACAGAACACGCTGCCCAGGAAGCCCGGCTGCCGCAGCAGACCGCACTCCCTCAGTGCCTTGCGATCCTCGGCCAGTCGGGGCGCCACTCGGTCCAGGGCTTCGGGCAGGGCGTCGTGTACACGCACCTCGTGCCCCTGAGCTGCCAGTTCGCCCGCCACATTTACTCCCAGGCCACCACAGCCGATGACAGCCACACGCACCATGCTGACAGCTGCAGCAAGAGTGTAAATAGTTTACACTGTGCACTCTCACCTAAAGGGGCTAAAATGACCATGCTGCTAAACATTCACTGTTCGATAACACACCAAGAATCTGCAGCAAAATGCTACAAGTCGGTAATGTTGATAAGTTTCGCTCTACACTATTCAGGTTACAACTGCGACTGAGCATAACTAAGCAGGTTTTGATGTTGCATTATCTTTCTTAGCTTGTAATTATTTTGTGTCCATTATAATTTCCTGTCCAAGGTGGGCATCAAGTGGGAGCAGCCACCATCCTAAAATTCTAACTTGATCCTTCCAAAAATTAGATAGAGCCGAACCTACAGCAAGTTCTTCCAGGGATGCCACAGCTGCTCTGATAATAAGTGCCTAATGTGCTTAATAATTACTGTTGGGGTTTCACTTCACAAGCCCAATGTGTTTAGACAGAAGTCCCAGAGCTAAAGTTTCTTTTTAAAGCAAATGCACAAAATATTCAAGTTGTTAAGTAAGGCCTACAACCAGAAAACACAATTATGTATAATGAATGTTTTCCACTCTGGAAGGCATCAGCGTCTGACACAGATTTTATAGCTGGCTATGTATACAAAGATTTACAACCATAAGAGTTGCAATGAAACAAATGCTGATATGTACAGTATGAAAATATCTTTAGTATTTCGCACTACAGAACCTATTTATGGCCCAGCAAGGTAGGTAAAAGAAAAAAGGACACCTAAATTATATCTCCAGCACATTATTCAGTGTTCGTGTTTGGTGCATTCTGTTAAGTGTTCTGTTCTTTCACTGTTCTCGAGAAGAAAGTTCTTAGGTGAATCAGCTCTGGCTTGGCATGTCATAATAATTTCACTCCCAGTGGAAACAACCATTCAAGTTACCAGAGTCTAGACTGAACTTAGCGTAACACTTCAGTGTCCCCAGCAAGTTTCAGCAAGTTTGTTAGTGAGAGCAAGGATAAAAACTGAAGAGTATGCCGAGTATGCAAAAAAGAAGTGGCTTATTGGTGTTGTAGCTCATTAGTCTGGTGAGGGAACCATACCAGGAATACCCGAAGTTTTTTATTCTAATGAGTTTTCCCTATACCCGTTATATTTTGTTCATGTCGCTTGTGTGCGGGCCTCAGTGTGGTGCATATGCATTCATGCGCGGGTATTATTATAGTAGCGGAATCGGTCAGTTAAGGGCAGGAAGGTGCATAGTGGAGATCATGTCTCAGGGGTTAGCTTACAAAAAGCTGCTGTATAAGTTTATTTTTCTTCTAGAGGGTTTGTACTAGTTGTGCATTTTGGTCATCAATTTTCTTCTAGAGGGTTTGTACTAGTTGTGAATTTCGGTCATCACATGGTTCGAATACACTCAAACCTCGATATAACATACCTGGATATAACAAAAATTGGTTATAACAAAGTAAATGCAGAACACCCTTGCAATAGATGCAGTGCTACGATTACACATTTATAATGAATTTTTGGATATAACAAACTTTTTGTGTGTAAGATGCAGCTTTGTTATAATGGGACATGGGTGTATATTTAAATGTTCTACATGTTCTCCAATAGCTATCGCCAATAGCTATGACACGAAAAGATAACGCCCAATATTTATCAGAGTGACCAATCCCAGTAGTATAGCTCTAAAATATGGAAGAACCTATGATGTTGACAATCTTAATAAACACAGCATTGCAGTATTGAAAGTTGGCCAGCACAAGTAAGCTGTTGCAAACTAGTACTCACCTATTTGTTTTGCTTAGCATGCATTATAGAGATTCCACTGAAGCTGAAACAAAAAAAGACACATACACAGAACAGCATTAATTCATACTTACTTAGCACACAACGTATATTCAAATAAGGCACATTTTATTGACAATACAATTCTTGAGCAGTAAAACTTCATTCCACATATGCATAGCATGCATGAAAGATGGCAACTTTGAGTGCACTGAAAAAATGTTTTTCTCGAATGAACTCCATGTCCACAAAATGGCAATGCCTGCTTTGATAGCCTGGTGCCATCAAGGGTACTAAATAAGCTAGAGTTCACGGCATTGAGACATTTTGTGAGTTTAAGTATTTATGCTGTTTTAAAAACAAAAGGTGTGCACTGCATCCCGGTGCCACCTCTACAAAGCAACATGCGTGCTTCTTTAAGAATTATCATGACGGAGTTTTGTTCCGAAAATCATTGGTCAAACACCCACTGAATGTGTACCGTGGTGGCTAATTGCCTGCCAGTGAGACAACTATTGGAACTTTCTAGGATAATCAATATATGTGCTGCTTACTTGGTCTTCTAAAGAGCTAAATGTCACAGTGGCAATGAGGTACTTATTAAGATAAAAATTTTGAACTCACTTTATGTGTCTAATTTCTATGCTCAAGGACAGAAAGAAAAAACAATTATAAAAAAAAATGGCGGGGAAAGTACTAGAGGAACATTACTTCAAGGTGCTCCTTAAACAATAAAGTTTGTCTATTCCTTTTGGGTCATTGAAACTTTTCAAAATACTAGCACTATGCATCATATCAAAAATATTTCTTTATCTTCATCACGGTACATGATAAACATCTTTGCTAGCTCCACTAATTATCTGAATGCCCACACTTCCCCATAATACATAATCTATGCGTGCTCTAAAAAAAAATGAAGGTTGCGCTGCATATTAAGAAATGTGGACACTTGCTACCACTGAAAGCAATACTCGAGTAAGAGGTACGGAATCTAGTGTGACAAGGAAGTAGCAGGGTTGCCAAGGGACATCAGGGCGGAGTTAGTTGGGACAACAGCAAACACAGTAGCACATGTCACTTTCGTAGCATAGCATGACAACAGCCATATGTGGGCATTGTGCATACCAGAGCATGGATAATTTGAGCTTTTAACAACAGCTCTTTTGCGGCTCAGCTGGTACATTGCCTGCAACTTCCTGCAACAATGGGTGCCATACAGCAACACCTTCTGCGTTCTACAAGTCTGAGCTAACTGGCACATACACTAAAAGGTTAAAATAGGGTGAAATGTATGAGACATCTAAAAAAAACGTGTAGAACATGAGCACATTCTCTACACTGATAAAAAAGTACACCTTCATTTTCTATACAGCATCTGTATAAAGTATATGTCTATTTATTATGTTATAATTTATCATTGCAAACAGCATTGCTCCTGGTACACATAAGTGTGCTAATTAACAATGATTTCCACTTGTTCATCTGACCCAAGGTAATTTTGACGTGGATAGTTTATGTGTTCGTTGGCTGTAATGTGTTGGAGAATACGGTAAGTGACTTGATTCTCGACCCAACTAGTGGTACAAAAAATACTGATCAATAGCTCTCCTTTGCCCTTTTGATGAAACGATCAATGCATTCCTGCAAATTCCGTTGAATTGTTTGGATTAGCAATTTCTGTCTACAGACACAGTATACCCTTTAAAAGATTAATTAAGCAGCTCACTGTACGCCACAAAAAAAGTAAAAACTTCAATGTTTGAGACCTTTTCAGTAGAACCTTTTCATGCGCGCAAAAGGTGAATTAATATCTCACCTATGCATGACCAGAATCCATTTTCTTTGAAGAACAATGAGAATTAAGCGGTGGTACGTTGATGACCTTTCAGACCGGGCAGCGCTAACAGCGAACGGTATGGCCTCCGGAGCCGAGCTTTGCTCTGCCGCTACACGCACAACCGAAACCAAGTCTGCTATCAGCGGAGAGAGGTCACAGTCAGGTCATGCATACTTAAGCACATTTACACGCCCACATTGCCACCCTCTGCTTCAAAACCAACAACACTGATTTGACTCACGCACACTTGACCGCGCTCTACGTCGTCTGAGCGCGTAGGAAGTACGCTCTACTGCACCCAAGCGCACATCCCGAGTTTAAATACTTTTCGCAATCACCTACGGTAGACGCTAAGCACCTCACATTGTTCGCGATTGATCGTCGTAAACGTATCAAAGTAAGTTGATCGGAAATACTACCAGTAGATCAGCAACGGGTGCGAATTGCACCAAACAGCGCAACAGGTCTAGCCGTATCAAAGGGTTGATTTCGCAGCAGCAGGCCGCCAAAGCTTAATGTCACTACATTACGGGCATGGGAACGGCGTATTCTTCGTTTACGCGCTTTAATCGATATTTGTTTACATTCAAGGCCGCATCGAGGTGAACTTACCGCGATGACTTGTCTGTTTCCGCGGGGAGTAGCAGGTGTTTCGCCTCAGAAGTTCAGCGTTGCTGCGCGCTGGATGCGCGTGCAACGCTTCTTCGCGAGAACAGATAGAACTGCGTCAAACTTCCACGTATTTCAGCAGCTGCATTCTCCGATTGACTGGCCCTGCCCTACTTCCACCCGAGTTCCACGACAGGCCAGCGGTTTCCAAACCAAATAACCCGCTGTTGTCATGGCAACGCGGAAAAACGCACAAACAAGAAACGTGCTGAAACATGCCGGCCGTGACGTGTTTTTGGCTGCGCCTGCGGAGCGCAAAAGCGTATCCTCTAAGATTAGCAACTTTATACTTGTTATCTTTATAATTTGTCAGAATTTATCAAACCTAAAATTTTTACTGCATAGAGCATTTGTAATATTTAAACATACGCTATAATTGACGAAGTTTTTTGATTAAGTTTAATAAATTTAAGAAAACATTATTGTTCAGCTGGGTGCCGATGACCTGATAAAAATATAAATATAATAACTGTCAGATGACAATACCAGAGTTTTTTTTTTATATAGTGAAGATATTAAAGAGTGAACTAGTTTGAGTTGCGGTGGTAAACTCAATGGCCAAAACCATCAAGTTTTTGTCTTGTTTGTATTTGAGGCGTATTGTTAGTCGGCGACTTGGTTGTGTTTTTGGTGTTGCGTAGGTGTTCTGTGGTGTTGTGTTGTGGCGGAGTTCGTTGCTTCTGTGGCGGCAGCCTTAAATGGCTTCCGACGCCGCAATGTCCGAGGAAAGTAGCGAAGCAGACTCCGTTCTTGAGGCGAGAGTAGTCGCCCTGGAGGACGAGCTGCGGGAACTGCAACAAGCTCCCACGGCGGCACCGCTGGACGCCGATTACGACCGATGCTTTATGAAAGCGCACCGCGAACTGACCGCTGGAAGGGTTCCCACCGCCATCCCGAAACAGGCGCTGAGAGACGTGCTCTTGCAGACTCTGACAAACGAACGGGAAGGACTGGAACGCGTGCTGGCTCACTACACCGACCAGCTGAAAGCGGCCGAGGCGGAGATCGCCGTCTTGGAGGACCGCAACAACGCTATCGCCGCCGCGAAGGACGAGGTGCCGCCAGTGCCGAACGACTACGATGCCTTGAAAAAGTAAGCCCCCCTCTTGTTGAATCCGCCTTTTTCTTTTTCACGATGTCACGGCGCATGCGCCCTTCGCCTAGCGGGAAAGGGACAAAACATGCCGTGATCATGCATGGTTTCGTTCTGGTCATATTGGTTGTTCCGGTCCACATAGAGTTTCGTTATAATACGTTAGAGGAAAATATTGCGCTAGTTTCTACGGTAGCTGCAACGCATGGCGCTTCAGCCAGCATGAAAATTATCGCTAATACACGAATTTCTCCTAGCCTCGTTCTTTCGGTCTGCAGCCGCTTTGTCGCAAGACAAAGTTCAGCAGTTCCACTTCACAACCATGACCCGTGTAGGCTTACCAATTCAACTAGGCCCATAAAGTTGCTGTACGTTCTTTTATCCAAAACAAAGGCCAAAACACAACAATGAACAAAGTCACAATTGCATTTCAAGTTGCAAACACGAAACTTTGGCAAATTCGTGTGCTGCTCATAATTTCATGTGGTGACTGAACAATTGCAGCACCAGAGCCTCTAGTAAATATTGTAGGAATCGTATGGTGCCCGAACCCTACCAAATTACAGTATTACTTACGTTGTGTATGCGGTATGAAATGTTGCTGCCCGTTACAAGAACGATTCATGGACGACACTGCGAGCGATGGAAAGGAAAATGGTAGGTGTAACCTTAAGAGACAAGAAGAGAGCAGAGTGGGTCAGGGAACAGACGGGGGTTAAGGATATCATAGTTGAAATCAAGAAGAAATGGACAAGAAGAAGAAATGGACATAGGCAGGGCACATAGCATGCAGGGATAATGACCGCTGGTCATTAAGGGTAACTGACTGAATTTCCAGAGAAGGCAAACACATGAAGGGGAAACGGAAAGTTAGGTGGGCCGATGAGATTAAAAAATTCGCAGGTATAGCATGGCGACGGAAAGCACACGACCGGGTTGAATGGTGGATCACGGGAGAGGCCTTTGCCCTGCAGTGGGCGTAGTCAGGCTGATGATGATGATGACAAAAACGATAGATGGATCGAAGCTAGTCAACTAATAGCTCTGTGTTGCATTGCCTTTTGTAGTCCATTATAGACATGTCTTTGCTGGTTTCTGATAGTCATACTCTCTTTCCAGACGTAAATAGGACAACAACACATCAGCATAAGTATAAACTTTCCATTTTCACTTGGCATGTCTGCTTCCCTGTAGGGACAGACTGAATGGTTAAAAAAGAAGGATAGTTTTCCACTTTGCATTCAAAGAAGACCACTGAATCCCTGAACTAGGAAAGCCTCAATAGGTTTTGACATAGTCTTTTGATGAAGCGAGTTATCCCCTTAATGCCAGTTTTGGGAAAGCGCTTCTTGTATTTATCCACTGTTAGTAACATGAAAGTGACTCCCAATGCGCATTTGATTATATGCTTGAACTCATTTCTATTGCAGATAACCTATAATGGTCTGGTTATAATGTGGTATTTGCAGGTTTGTGATATCTCTCATGTATACAACCTTATATTTTACTGCCCTTTCCGCCTCGATGGAACAGTGGCTAGGGTGGTTGCCTGCTGACCCGAATGTTGCGGATTCGATCTGGGCCGTGGCGGTCACATTTCGATGCGAGGCAAAACGGTAGAGGCCCGTGTGCTAAGTGGTGTCAGAGCACGTTAGTATCCTACGTGGTCGAAATTTCTGGAGCCCTTTATTACGGCGTCTTTCATAATCATATTGTGGTTTCTGGAGGTGAAACGCAAACATTATTATCATTGTATTTCATAGACTTAGGTCGAAGTAATGAGGAAAATATGAGTCATGTAGCTTTTATTTGGAGGAGGAACACACATTTGAGCTTCTGAGCACCATGTCAAATATTTTCACTTGTTGATTGGCTGACATGCTGCCTGGGGCAAACTTAGCATGACTTTCTTTCATTTGTGCAAACTTAGTAAACAAGCTAGCCACCTTTAAAGCTGCTCAGCAACCTGTTTGTGAATTTCATGTAGAACATGTTTGCCATCTGTGTTTACCAGTCTCGTTGTGGACATAGAAGGTTACATGCAAAGGAACTTTTGCAAAGATGGCCCTGCATCACACAACATTGTTTGGAAAAAGAGAACAAATGTGAAAAGTGTAGCTGTGTTTGTTAATAATGTAAGAGGAACAAGAGACGAGACGGCGGCGATGAGGCCGTGCCATGGTCGCAGCTTTTATTGGTACGCGGGCAAAGAGAGGAAACCAAAGCGGTTTCAGCTGATGCGTCCAGCGAGGCCAAGAGCCAGAGCGTTCCGATCCTCACGTGACTTGCGTATCAAGAGCCACGCCGCTCTCTTCTTTTTTTGTCGGGTCTACTGCGGCGCTACATAGGGCCCCCTCCTAGCGTATTTCGCAATATAAAAGAGAATGTAGATACGCAAGAGAAGCTAAAGGAACAAATACTATATACGTGTGCGGCAATCTGTATAATGTCCGATGAAAGGTCCAGAGATAGTCCGTGGTCAGCTGAACGGGCTAGTGGAATCCTCGGGTAGTCGAGGCTTAGAGTCTCACTGTGAACGAAGAGCTGGGGGTATAGCGGTACCGGCTAGGCCATGAGAAGACGGCAGTTGGAGACATTGCAAAACCCCACTGTCAGGCGCGTTTCCAGCGTCTGGATGACCACTTGAGTATCGGAAGTGCCACTTCTCATGCAGGCAATGTCATCCAGTGCGCTGAGGACAGCGCCTTGAGTTGCCTGGCCCCGCGTAACCAGCGTGGCCGACCTCTGCAAGAGTACGCCAGCTGAAGTAGCCAAACTGTCCTCAAACAGAAATTTCTGAATCCAGATTCTGTTGAGCTCCTGAGCCGCCTCGAATTCCACGAACCATCTTTCGATGCAGGCAGCGCGGAACGGTGGTAATGGCGGGTCGAATTGCGACCTCCAACTGTCAGCTAGCTGGTACATGGCCATGGAACTTGGTAGCAGCAGTGTAGCGGTGGTCACTGGTTCTTGCATCCGAGTTCACCATTTGTAGAAAAACGAGAGATGAGACGGCGGTAATGAGGCCGTGCCAGGGTCGCAGCTTTTATTGGTACGCAGACGAAGAGAGAAAACCAAAGCGGTTGCGGCTGATGTGTCCAGCGGGGCCAAGAGCCAGAACGTTCCAATCCCCACGCGACTCGCGCATCACAAGCCACGCGGCCCTCTTCTTCTTTTGTTGCGTTGACTGTGACGCTACAATAATAATAATAGTGACTCTTGGGGTTTTACATCCCAAAACAGTCATATGATTATGAGAGATGCGATAGTGGAGGGCTCCGGAAATTTCTTCCACCTGGGGTTTTTTAACATGCACCTAAACCTAAACACATCGGCTCTAGCATTTCGCCTCCATTGAAATGCAGCCGCCACGGCCGGGATTTGGTCCCGCGATTCGGCCGAACACCATAACCAATAGACAATTACGGCAGGTAGCTCAGTTTGTTTCAGAGCTAATTTACTGTGTTCTTTGTAGTTTGCCTGTAGGGAACCCGAAATCTTGCATAAAGGTGGCAGATGAGTTGAATGTTGTGATTGACTGTTGTCCCCCTTACTGTCACAATGTCCAGGCTGACCAACACGCGGCAAAGACAGATTGGGCAGTACCTCGAGCTTTTGTACCCTCTGCCACAGCATCTTGCGCGTTCGAGTGCATGCAGCTATCTCACACTCAGTGAGATTTTCGACAGGCTACTGGAGGCCAGTGCCAATGGACCGGAGGAGCGATACATCGAACTGGGCGTGGAGTTTTGGCCACCACACGTGCAAGTGCTCCTCAATGCTAACTTGGTAGAACGACACCCTCACAGCAGTAACCGCATCCGATTGCGGGACTGGGGTTGAGCTTTGTTGTGCAGAGTGTACGTCCGCACAGACGTGTATTCGCCTTCTAATTTGTTGTCACAACATGGTTTCGCAGGGTTTAAAACTGTGCATTGAGCTTGCCATGTATTAAGATATTACGGGCTTCTTGAAAAGAAGCATTCTGCAATCAGGATAACAAGCTTCATTTTTAGTCCCAGTCACCACAGCGACGTAATTGCCATTTGTTGACAAAATGGTATCACGCAAGTGAATTTTATATACTTACACTGTAGTGCTGAAACTTTTTTGGTTGCTTTCAAACGAGTGTGGCCACTGTCAAACGATTTGTCTACTCTTCAACATTTTTGTGCAATAGCTGACGAAGTTTTCGCTGCTACTGGAGATGCTAAATTTTAGTGTTTTAGTTCCTTAAAATATGTTTCAAGATAAACCTGTGCATGTTTTATAAGAAATTGTCATGCCATTTTTATTAATGCGATGAACTCTGATGAACTCTGCCATAAATGGCATAAACTTCACTCGTGTGCTGCGAGGGTGCTAGCACCTTCTGTAAAGTTGTTTGCGCCTCGTGGTGCACGTGTTTCGCGCATAGGCCGCATTTTGAATTCACAACTACGAGCGGTAGGTGGCATTGTGCTTGTGAGCGTTTCTTACTACCATCGTCATGGTTAGTGCGGTGGCGCCGGCAGTGACGCCTAGCAGCAAGCCTGAGAGGGCGGCGCATGAGAGATGAGCGGTTCTCTTTGGCGTGAACGATTGCCTCTTGTGGTGGGTCCGCGGTGCACGGCACCGCGAGTCATCTGGCGTGGGCCCTCGTGGTGAGTCAAGTGTTCTGTATTTGTTATGTTGTTGAGTGTGGTGTATTATTGTGTAAGATTGCTTTAGCGTGTGGATCACAATTTGTGTATATTACTTTGGCTGGCGATATCGCTCTTTTAAAGTAGTTATATAAATGTGTGGTGTTTGGTTTGTTTCGACCCCGTCTATTGTGTCCGTGTTCCAAAAGCATGGTGTTCCATTGCGAGACCCCACAGTGTGAAAGTTTGAGAGACAAGGCGAACTCATGACCACGCTCTTACACGTGATGAAAGCAACTCTGCTCATGCTTTGTACCTTTTGACCGTTGGCTATCCTACAAGGAAGTCATCTGCATGGATTGACATCAGTAAGCATTGGCTGTATACCGGTCTGAACTGTAAATATTTTGTGTGTAGGAATGTACAGTCGGCCAAAACTTTAACAAGTGCTCTGTGGGCGTACTTGTCCTCACCTTTTTTTGAAACCTAATGTAGTCGTATGGCAAAGATACACAGAAAAAACTGCCACTCATGCACGATAGCTAAAGATTTGGCCGATTGTACATGTTGTTCTGCTGTCATGTGGCCTACACAGTCGAAACTTCGTCCTTTTGCGGTGCTTGTTAGTAGGCTTGTGTGTATATTCAAATGCTTCGAATACTTTGATATTCGTACCAATATCCCAGTGTTCGAACTTGCTTTGATACGAATTCAAATTATTGAAAGCTTTGAAGTATTCAAATTCAACAAACAAGTGTATTCACTCAAATCTCATTGTAACAAAGTCGCATCTGCTCCCAAAATAACTTCGTTACATCTGAAAATTCGTTATGTTTATCTGCTACACTGTATTTGTGACAAGAGTATTATTCATTTACTTCATTATAACTAATCATTCTTTATATCTCTGTTAATTAAATTGAGGTTTGAGTGTATTTCAACAAGTGGAGATTTCACACCTCAGGAAGTGTATGGTCACTTTTTTTTTTTAGTTTCTGATCTTGAACCCTCCATATGCATGGAATTAGTGACCTTTCCATGCAATACTGGAGGTATTTCAGTGAGCCTTTTCTCAGTGAACATATTACTTTGAATGTGGCTACATGTGTGAAATAAGTGAAGACATATATCATTACAAAGCATTCTGTGTTTCTATCTAGATAAGCATTATTCACATGCATTTCATTCATTCCACATTTAGTTTTTTGTTTAGGCTATTGATGAGTTGATCATTGAAATAGTTCATTACTGCTCTAGGTTTGAAGAACTTGGTGTTTCATGTATAGTTAATGAACCGGTAAGATTCATTTAGAATATTGAAAAAGCTTGCGTTAAATTGTTTTTGTACCATGTACAAATAAAGGGAACCCTAGAGTGCCCTGGATAATGGGCAAGATCCCGTATTTCTTTTGCCGTGTTACCCAACTACGTTATGCAAGAGAAGTGGTGAGTTTAGGATTTCCCAGAAATTTCAGTCTCTCAAGAAGGAACTATGAGTGACAGGTTTCTGAGACATATCGTCTATAAGCACGGAGCATTTTATTATCTGTGAACCTAACACTACAAACAGTTACTTGCCAAGTTTTGAAGAAAGGTGCAAACCAGCATTTAATTATGAAAAAAAAAAGTCCTCTACCACTAAGCCCCATTCTTCTGCGATCATCAGTTGGCATGCAAACTATTGCAGAGACTATGCTTAATATTTGTTTAATCAATCTCTGGCCCACCAGGTGCCGCTGCGAACCCAAATTGTCGCATTTTCTCGTCCGATGCAAATGCCATAAAATAAAGCTAATAAAACTGATTGCGCAATTGACACTTCAAAACACTGCCACCTATAAAATGCAGGGGCAGCTGAAAACTAGTATTGTGGTGGCGCTGCAATTCACAAGATGTGCGTAGTTATAACATTGTAATAAAACGCACTTCATCCTGAACACTTGCATTAGTCTGTCAATGATTCAAAAGACTTCAGTGTCGTATCAGGCAACAGTCCCTGGTGTATGCACAATAATAATCATTTCAGGGTCCCTTCAACACACATAGGGAGTGCCAAACGCACTTTTTTGTAGAGCTTCAACATGCAGGGGTTAGGATCAGTTTCAAAGATGTTAATGTAAAACTGACCACATGTGATAATCTATGCACATGAAGCTTATTACATGCTGCCATCCTTTAAGTTGTGGAAATTCGTTATGACATTCATATCCACCAGCTAAGTTAAAGTACGTTACAGTCGAACCCGGGTATATCGAACTTTCCAAAAAATGTTTATTAGTTCGATATATGGCATAATTTGATATAGGCCCGGTATAGGTTTTGACACAAAGGCACATAACAAACTAGAACAAAAGTACTTTATTAATTGGTGGCCTACTTGCATGCCCTACTGTGGAACAAATTAGTCCCGGATTTTTTTCTGTGCCAACGACTTTGCCGCCTGCGACAGCACGCACGCCTCCACGTTGTCCAATGAGTCGGAGCAGCTGAGACCGCAACTTTCCACATTCAAGCAATAGCGCCGGACCAACGCAAGTGCACTAATCACTTCGGAGGATGTAGGCAATGGGGCGTCGTCGATTTCCATATTGCTGTTGCTTTGGTTTGTGGTCGGCACGACGTCTGTAATGTAATCCTCATCCTGTAATTGGCCCATGATGGGGACATCATCGTCCGCACTGACGAACTCGTCAAATGTCGATTCGTCGAGAGCACCCGGAAACTCTGCCAGCTCGTTCCAAACTTCGGCGTAAACACCTGCGGTGTCTTCAGTGCTGTCAGAATTCGGGGTGTCATCACCAGGCAAGCGGAAACAGGCATGCCTAAAGCAGTTCTGGATCGTCTCCTTCTTGACATCTGCCCACAATCTACTCAGCATAGAAATAGCTCCGAGCAAGTCGATCTTAAGCTCCTTGCCGACACGAAGGTTCTGCAGTAGCCTCTCCACCAGGCGCTTCCGATAGCCGGCTTTCATTGCGCGTACAACGCCTTGATCCAGTGGTTGCAGTACAGACGTAGTGTTCGGGGGCAAAAAACGCAGCTTGATGTTGCTGAAGGTCGTACTGCCGTGGTGCAATAAACAATTGTCCACGAGCAGGCACACCTTGCGATTTTCGCCTACCAAATCATTCCACGACGATAGCCATCTGCTGAAAAGCTCCCTGGTCATCCACGCTTTTGAGTTTGCTCGGTAGGTAACTGGAAGCGACCGCATTTTGAAAACACCGTGGTGCCGTGCTTTTCCCGATAACCAGAGGTCGAAGCTTTTTCGATCCGTCTAAATTAGCTGCCAACAGCACGGACACACGAGCTTTGCTTGCCTTGCCGCCGCTTGTCTTGTCGCCACGACACGCAAGTGTCTTGTTTGGCAACATTTGCTAAAATAGAGCAGTTTTATTCGCATTGAAGATATTGACACGTGTTTATATGAAAAAGAACGATAATAGGAATGTTTTGTAGATTCCAGCTAGTGGGCGGTTTTTGGGACCATAACGAAGCAAGTGTCTTGCTGTACAGCTGATTCTGAACACGCTCTTTTCGCTGCCGTAAGCTGCTGTCATCTTTTGTTTGCGTTGCACTGCAACACTGGTGGAGGAGGAGCTGGGCCGCGACGCTGCCCGATGCTTCACACCCCTAGTGGAAGCCGTTCATCCAGCCCGGACGTGCCTATTGCAACCCCTGTCCATCGATTCAGTCGCCAGCTACGAGGTCTTCCTCCAAACTTCAGCCCCTCGCAAAAGCCCTCTACAAGACATCTAGAAATGGCTAACACCAGCCCCCAGCCTGTACTTCTCGGCACCAGTCCTCCCGCTCCATCCCAGGTAACGTTTTTTCAATCGCTGGAGCCTGAACGCTTTGGTGGTGGCACACACGAAGATGTAGATGACTGGTTCGATCACTATGATCGTGTTGCGAAGATCAACCAGTGGTCTGCTCAGGAAAAGCTCGGCCAGGCCTACTTCTATCTTGATGACAGCGCTCGTACTTGGTACGAGAACAGAGAAGGCAGCCTGTCCACATGGACCAACTTTCACCAGCAGATGGTTGAAACTTTTGCCAATGTCGACAGACGTGACCGCGCCCACCAACTACTAGACCTAAGGGTCCAAAAACCCAATGAAACGGTCGCCATGTTTGCCGAAGACATGACACGTTTATTTCGGAGGGCTGACCCGCAGATGACCAAAGATAGGAAGTTGCGCTACCTCATGCGTGGCGTGAAAGAGCAGCTGTTCGCCGGAGTTCTGCGCAACCCGCCAAGCACGGTAGAGAACTTCATCAAAGAAGCGTCGGCTATCGAGCGGGCACGTCACCGATGCTGCCGAAAATATGACCGCTTGCGCAGCAGCCCCCAAATTCAGGCCGCTGCTGTGACGTTTGACAGTCATAGCTCCTTGTGTGACATGATTAGAGAGATTGTTCGTGAAGAACTGCAAAGGTTGCGGACTCTGGTAGTGGATACACCTACGGCATCTGTCGCTTAAGTCGTCCGCGACGAAATTCGCCGAGCATTCTCGACAGCTGATCCTGCCTCCGAGCAACGTCCCATGACATACGCCGCCGCCCTTAGAAGTTCCCCACACACTCCGCCTTCATACTACCTGCCACCTGCAACTGTTCCTTGGTCACCACCACAGGGGGAGACATCGTGGCGCCCACCCATCCAGCCCCCATACGACCGGTTGTCTTCTGGCCTGCGATGGCCTTTGTTACGTGAGGAGTCATCACGGCATTCATAGCTTCGCCGAATAGACACTTGGTGCGCTGTCGACAGGCGTCCACTTTGTTTCAACTGCGGAGGTGTAGGCCACATAGCCCGCTATTGCTGGCACCGCGCTGATCCGTTTCACCCTCTCAGGCCATGTTTTGACAGTCGACATGCAAACGACTTCGTATCCCGCCATGGCGATGTCAGTTCTCAAGGACCTCTGGCGCCTCAACCCCCATTTGACGGCCGCCGCAACAATGATGACGAGATTATAACTGATTACGAGCCGGGCTTCCGATGCCGACTGCCTGTCTCGATCACCAGTACAGTCAGCCTCTCTTTCTGACGACGACGATATGGCCTTCCTTGGTGTTCTCGATGCGTCCACGATTGCCCAACAACAACGAGGCGACCCTGAATTGCTTGATTTGATTAATTACGTGGACGGACATTGTTGGATGGCATCCAGAGTCTTTGCAAGGGCATTATCGTCATTTTGTTTACGCAATGGCGTCCTCTACAAAAGAAACTTTTCATCCATCGGAGCTCCCTATTTGCTCGTTATTCCTACACCCCTTCAAACTGAAATGCTTCAAGCATGTCACAACGAGCCGACGTCTGGCCATTTAGGCTACACTCGCATATTGGCAAGAGTACAGCAAGGATACTACTGGCCACGACTCACAACAGCCGTCAAGCACCACATTAACACTTGCCTCGATCGCCAGCGACACAAGTCACCTCCAAAGAGACCCGCCGGTCACCTGCAACAAGTTCAGGTTCCACGTAAACCGTTTGAACAGATAGGAATAGATATTTTGGGACCCCTTCCTACTTCTACTGCAGGGAATCGCTGGGTTATAGTCGCAACAGACTACCTAACCAGGTATGCCGAAACAAAAGCTATCCAAAAGAGCACCGCAGCAGAAGTGGCGAGATTTTTCATAGAAAATATTGTGCTACGCCACGGTGCCCCGACTATCGTAATAACAGACCGCGGAACAGCATTTACGGCAGCTCTTTTAGACGACGTCCTGATGCTTAGGGGAACGACTCACCGTAAGACCACTGCATACCACCCGCAAACGAATGGACTAACGGAGCGCCTCAACAAGACGAATGAAGACATGCTGTCGATGTACGTGGATGTCCAACATAGGAATTGGGACGAAATTTTACACTATATCACGTTCGCATACAATACGGCTAAACAAGAAACAACTCGCATGAGTCCATTGAGCTTGGTTCACGGATGGGAGGTACGGACTATGCTGGATGCGATGTTGCCACATGAATGGGACGCTACCAACACAGGCGCTGACGTGTTCACTGAACGCGCGGAAGAAGCAAGGCAGCTCGCCCGCTTACGGATCCGGCAGCAACAAGACTACGACGCAGGCCGCTACAATGCTCGCCATAGAACTGTAACGTACAAAATCGGTGACGGTGTGGGTTTGGACACCCGTACGAAAACGTGGACTGTCCGAGAAGCTGCTAAGGCGATATTTCGGGCTATACCGAGTGTCGCGCTAGCTAAGTGACGTCACTTACGAGGTCGTCTCCGACAGTCCCCAATGCCTGAGGCGTTGCCAACACCAGCCTGAACTTGTGCATGTAGTGCGTATGAAGCCGTATGTGAGCCACTGACTGCACGTTAAAAAAAATACAGTGGGTCTGAATCAGCTTCGGGGCGATACTCCTATAAGGAGGGGCAAGTGACACGTGTTTATATCAAAAAGAACGATGATAGCAATGTTTTGTAGATTCCAGCTAGTGGGTCAGGCAGTTTTCGGGACTCCAACGAAGCAAGTGTCTTGCTGTACAGCTGATCCTGAACACGCTCTTTTTGCTGCGGTAAGCTGCTGTCATCTTTTATTCGCGTTGCACTGCGACAATATCTCGGGCTCTATATCTTGCTGCGATATCTCTCCAGTTTTCCTCGAGCCATTTTTCTACGCTGTCCAGTTCTGCCGCTCTGCTTTCACCTGTAACAGCCTTTCCAATGATGTCGTGCCGTTCTTTGAACCGCTGAAGTCAGCCTGAACCACCTTGGAAATCATACCTGCCAAGCAGAAAAGCAAGGTCCTTGGCTTTCTGCTCGATCATAGGGCTAGACACCGGGTTGTTTCGCGACCGAACGTCCACAAACCGCTTGTAAACAGCCGCTTCAACATCTTCGTACACAGCAGCGCGCACACATCGGGCGCCACGGGCACCTGTCCTTTTGTCCGACTTGGCCCTGATGTCTGCTTTGTTCTTCAGTTAGTACTCAAGGTGCTCCTTGGAATTTTGTACGCGGCGACGACGTCGGACTTTTTTTCACCGCGCTCAACCCAATTGATGATTTCGAGTTTCGCAGCGAACGGCAAATTTTGCGTCTTTGCGCAAGCCATGATGACAGCGCGCCAATACAGTTCACAGAGCACCAACAGGCAACACCACAGACCACGCTGAATCAGCAGCAGCAGGCACACAAGCATAAAAAAAGAAAAAATGGCGCTCACTTCTACGGCCTCTGTGCCTCCGGGAAAGCACGACGGCCTCTCATTGGCTGTAAGCGCTGTGAGCGGGCCAGGATCATTTCTTGGAGGGGGGTGTTCTCCCGCACACAACTGGGTCTAACAAACTTTTTCTAGGGTGGTGCCGGCAGTTTTCCCCGCCACCGCGAGGGAAAGCCAACTTGCTGGGGCACTTTTGAGACACATAGAGTTTGATATATCAGTTGTCGTAGCTATTTTCATTTGATAAAACAGTAACTCTTGCTATATATTCTCAATGTAAGCTTACCGTGTTTAGAAATTGTTCTTCGATGTACGGGATAATTTGATATAAACGGGTTCGATATAATCGTGCTCGACTGTACTAACTTCATCTCGGGAAGCTTGTAATCCTTGATGGTGTGTTCATCAGGGCCAGGAACAGCACTGCTAATACTCAAAATAGCTCATGGGCTGCCAGCTTGTAAATTGTTCCGTCCTGGTGCATGCGCCTTTATGTTTGTCCACCCGTGCCGACAACAACTCAACATTTTAAAACTAAATTTCTAAGCTTTTATGTGGCAATACCTTGAAACGATTATAATGTACGCCATAGTGGAGGCCGTTCAATTAATTTTGACCTTCTGAAGTACACCGTAATGCACATACAACGGCTTTTTTTTGCATTTTGACATCTGTCGAAACATGGCTGTTGTGACCTGGAATTCGCCATCATGCGTACTGGCGCAATCCCTTGTTGCAGAGTCATGATGGCTGGTACTAGAGTATGGAGATACGCAACCAAGGCAACGAAGACAGAATGAGTGTGGAGGAATAAATTTATGTAGACATATATATATATATATATATATATATATATATTATATACATATGTAATTATATACACTGAAGAAAAAATTTGTCTCTACAGTTTTTTACAATTTTCGGGGTCAGCGAGCATCCCCCTTCCATCTTCGACATAGGCGGTTGTTCGCAAAAATAGCAGTATTTCACCACAAGCACGCAAACAAGTCCAGCGGCGTGACGTCGTGGCATGTGTGCGTCTGACACCGGAGCGCTTATAGTAGTCTTTCGCAAAACAGCAAAGAAGATTTTTCCATCGCAACATCCGAACACATTCCCGCATCAATAGTGGTCTCTGGTTGTCTTGTTGAACCAGGTGGAACCTGAAAGGCAAGGGTGAAAGTAGGTGTCAAGGGATGCCTGCTCATTTTTTTTTCAACAACAATGAAACTTTTTAAAAGACGTCTATATATCTAATTGGTGTATATAAGTAAATTACACTTTTGGAAAACAGCACTCTTGCATCTATGACTCGATTTTCTTGTGCTAAATGGAGGTCCTAGACCTTTAAACTCTAAGGCTCGTGTACGGCCAGTTTTGGTTTCGTTTTCGCAAAGATAACCGCTTTGTAGTGACACAACTCAGAAGGCAGTCCTGTGGGAGCATAATGATAATACTCTGTGCGCATGAGCAGGCACACCTCTGTCTGCTACACTGCTATTTCAACCAAGGTCAAAGTATCGGCGTAGCGAGAGGCTGCAACGCTTGAGCCAATTAGGAGAATGGCACGGGAGATGGGACGAAGCAGAGAAAATGTAAATTGCGGCACTAACAACTATGTGCTTGATTATGCATGCTTTTACATGGTATTTCTTGCACATTGTGCAGTTTCTATTTTTGCCCCCCCCCCCCCCCCCCTCTCATTATGTTAGTAATGACTTGGCTGTTAATCAGCTTTGTGGTCTGTCTCCTCTCTCCTTTGTCATGCTTTCGTGCAGTTTCCCCAGCAGGTATAAACCAAACAGCCCAAATATGTACCCTTTTACTGAAGTCAGTGTTGAATTGTCACAACGACTCGCTTCCACATGACAACAGCAACAGCCACCTGAAGATGGCAACCTCATGGCAAACCAAATACCAATTGCTCACAAAAAGGCTCAACTAATTTAGAGTGCTTCGACGTCTTACAAATTTTTTTCTGGAAGGTTCATTTTCATTCATTCATCCACTGTTTATTTAGACAAAAACAAAGATTTGCCTAGGTTGAAGGGACTAAAGGCAGATTACCTCTGCTTGAGTAAGGTCCCTCAACGCATACATTTGTTCAGCTGAAGTTGAACAAATATAGAAATTTCATTCTTATTTTGAATGAGGGGACATAAAAATCAAATTAAAGAAATATAACACATGTCCAAACATACATTATAAAGTAACACATTGCATTCACCACCAATTTGCGGTAGCAAGATAAAGAATATAAAAATGAAACCATGAGATTTTAGACAGCATTACTAAGTACTATACAAAAATACATTAAAAAAAGAAAATGAGCAACTTTCATCAAATATAGGAAAGTACGAAAGACACATAAGAAATATCTATAGATAATACAATTATGGCTCATTACAAGTAAAGAAGTAAATCTTGACTTTTTTTCTTCACACTGTTTTTAGTATTACATTCTTCCAAAACTTCATAGAAATTTTTGTGGAGTGGATAAGGTATTTGATATGATAATGTTTGCTTACCGTAAGTTGTTCTGAATATAAGGAATAAAAAATGATCAAAACGTAGATAATACGGAGTATCGCTTTAGTAGCAATGCTCTATATAACTGCCAACGATGTTTCCCATTTCATTAATGACATATAAATTGAGTTTAAGATTGTATAATTGGTAGACAGTAAGTATCTGAAGCTTGCCCAAAAATGGAGGAATATGTTCCCTAGGTTGCAGATTTTCTATGTAGCGTGCAGACCTTTTTTGTGAAACTAACAGCCTGTCTAGATTGGTTTTTGAAGTTGTGCCCCAAATTAAAAGACAGTAATGTAGATGGGAATGAACTAAAGAATAATATAACTGGAGCTTTAACCAGTTTGGAACTAGGAACCTAAGTTTGCTTTAAACAGAAATCGATCGAGACATATTGGCGTGTACTATATTTATTTGAGGTGTCCAACTCAGGTGCTCATCGAAAAGTACACCTAAAAATTTTAAAAAGGGATTCGTTGGATTTCATTATTTTTAAACCAGAGAGAAATCTTGTAGCATACATCTTCACACTTGTTTTTGTTCTTAAGTAAAAAAAATATAGTCTTACCAACATTCAATTGCATTTGGTTCGAATCTAGCCAGTAAGAGAGACTAGCCATTCATTCGCTTTCTTCTCTAGACCTTTTAGACAGCTCCCAGAGAAGAACAAGCTTGTGTCATCTGCGTACATAACTGTAGAGGGTTCCAAGGTCATTGCCCTTTCTCATGAAAAATAATGCCTAGTTGGTAATACTGTGTCAATGCTCATTTAAACTCGGTGCAAGTCCTCTTTTAAACTAACTTGAACAGATATACTGCAACTGCCAGCACACATACCAGGCAGGACCTGTTTTATGCTTGTTCCGTTGCCTCTGTGACCGTTATGGTACAGGAGATGTCCCCCGTTGATGGCAGGGTTGACTCCAAAGACTGCACCAGCGTTTCTGTTGTTGAGCTGACAATGACTGGTTGCAGGGGTGGGGGCAGACATGCCTCCATCGAGTCGGGAGACATGGGGTCACCAGAGGCCAGCAGGACTCGTTGAACATCCTGTTTACAAGAGGGGGAAAAACGATGGTCACACGTGAGCCTATCTCCTATGGGCATAGGTCGGCAAACTCGCTCAGGAGTCGACTCACTCGGATCAAGCCGTGAGTCAGAGTGAGTCCGAGTGGAAAGTATTTTGGTGAGCTTGAGTCCTAAGCGCAAGATATATTTTGAGTGAGTCTGAGGTGAGTTGGTTGATAAACTGTCTTAACGTGAACAGTCAATGTCAAAGAGAATGTTAAAAGCGAATACCATGGAGCCAGACATCAGTAAAGTTTCAGCTCAAAACCAGTAAATATTCGAGTCGAAATGCAGCTGCTACAGCTGTGACCCAGTCATTGAGCAGAATGTCGTAGCCGCTGGCTTAATGTAGTGTTGTTTGAAAGGAAAACGATTTGTCAGTTTCTGACATTTCAAAGTTCATCAAAGATGCAAATAAATTGTTCCATATCAACCTAACTATCCCACAGCATGCTTTAGGCAAAGTCTGAAACACAGATGGTGTCGGCAGTTGTTTAAAGGCTTCGCTGCCTTGAAGCTAATTGTACCAGAAAAGACGTAACGGCTACAGGCAACATGGTGCCTCATGGGAAAAAAAAAACGTTCCGTGAGCACAACTAGAACGGTCGAGTGCTCATGTTGTGCACAACCCTTATTGAGACTTCTTTAACAGAAAACAAGACCAGCACATACCTTGAGGGGCGCAACGGCGGATGACGAGTCGATTGATGCGTCTGGAGCCACCGGTGCCGGAGGGGGTGTGTCCAACTGTAGCAGCAGGCTGTCGCCGTCGTCCAACTCTCGGAGGACGACGTCGCGAAGGAATGCAGGCACAAACCGCACGTCGAGGTCGGCGGGCACCTTGTATGAGCAGGGAGCCAAGGGTGCTTGCGTGAGGGCCTGTTCTACCTCACGAGACACTGTCTCCTGCACGGTACCGTCGCGGTACACACTTTAATATGCGCAGCGCAAATATAAATAGCATGCACGCTGGTGAATCTGCTCATATCATTTCGAAGTAGCAGCGCTTTGTACATTGTTGCGCAGAAAATTACTCGCTGACTATACCAAAATATGAGTGCAGCATAACCACACACGTGAAACACTTGCCCAAGTTAACCTGTTCTGGGGGGACGTGCACATCTTCGACAACTTAACACAATAAAAATGTCTTTACACATTGCCTTCTGGTACGTCAGCTGATACTTTACAGGTACACATTACAGGAAAAAGCAAAGCTGAGTGCAAGGCATGGTACAACAGTAAATATACAGTGGATCAAAATATGCCTTCACAACATTCTTGCCACTAGACTCCTCAATTCTTCTCGTTTGGTTAATAAGGCCCATACAGCCAGTAGGCATCTAGCAGTGTCACAAACGGGCCCCAGAGTGATGGGTCCAATTGTAGACCCCTCTGAATGGCAACCAAGTAGCACTCACCCGAAACTCGTTTATGCGGCCGCGGAGCAACTTGGTGCCTTCGGCAAGAAGCTCCTGCCGTTGCCGCATGTCAGAGAGCAGCGCCAGATTGGAGTACATGAGGCGCAGGCCCTCGCTGGCCCCCTGGTCGTAGCCACCCGGGGGAACAGCCTCGCCGGTCACGTAGCGCTCAAACTCTTCTGCGGGCAGGTTCAAGGATTCGGCCGTCAGGTTCTCGATGAAGGACACCGCACAGCACTGGCCAGGGTAGAACGAGGAATGAACACAACAAAGAGTTCAACGATGGAACACCACAGACAGGCTGACAATACTCTTAGCTGTGCGATAGCACAAAGGTGTTTTACACAGCACGCCTTTCAGCGTTGGCTGAAATTTCTTGCCGAAGAAGATAGGGCACAACAAAGCACAAACTGCAGCACTGGTGTTTAATTACCCAGATGTGGCTTGTTAGACAACAGGGGGATGATCAATGGCAATGTATCAATGTGTGGGATCAAAGCAAACTTGGGATAAGTCATTCTGCGTACATGCTGCAAACACTACAGCAAGGCTTGTGCACTATAAATGTTTTAGCAGCCAATTCCTTCTTAAAGGGCCATTCACCTGGTTTGACAATTTTGAGCTGACAAGCGCAATGCGTAGATGAGGCGTTCATGATCACGTCTGCCAAAATTTGCAACGCTACGCGCCGCGGAAATGGGTCAAGTTTCAAGATGAAAGCTGCTCCCCTCCCCTCTGCCGGCGCACGCGTAGAGAATGAGGGCATAACGTAGGCGTAGGAATGGCCCTACGTACATGGCAATGCAATGACGTTGGTCCTCTACGTAGACGACTCTGCTCTGACGTTGTCAACAGTATACCACGTGACATGGCTAAAATTATTTAACACAACATGAGTAGTTTATGTATTTGTTGCTTTAAGAGATTAATAAAACTTGAAATAAATAATGAGACGCAATAAAAAATTGTGCACGTTTTTCCCGTGAAATGCTACGAGATGCAGGGCTAATGTGCCAGTGTTTCGCTTACGTTCGGGTCCCCGCGGTCAGCGCATTGAGCAGACAACCACTGTGGAACGCTCCTACGCATTTGCACACTTATTGTGCTGATCTATTTTACTGCGTCTAAGATAGCGTTTCCAAACAATCCCGCAGACAAGGCAGAAGACCACAAAATAACCCTGGTCAACAAAGCAACGCTGCTCGCGTGCACGGGAGCTGGGCTTGTTAGGGCGCGTCATGCGCACGTCACCTCTTGGTCGGATGCCGGAGAGGGTAGGGAAGAGATTTGGCTTGCGAAGGCTGCGCGGAGAAGCGGCAAAGGTTTCGAGCTCGCCTTCTCTCACCCTCCTTTCGTACCGCTTCAAGAAACCTGTTTTCTTCACTCGTCGTGAACCGATTCGAAAAATTTTTGTGGCAAAACGTTTCTCATCGGACACCCAACAACTTCCACTGTCTAACTAAAATTCGGTATGTGGCCTGGTGAGTGGCCCTTAAAGGCAGCCTAGCTTGCCTTGCTGGGAATCCGAGTTGAAAACCTTTACTGTTAAATGCCACACGAATAAGTGGAAGTATGACTAACAATCTTAATCCCTGTCTTTACTATTTAGTAAATACCACATAGCACAGAGTAAACATCTTTGAGAGCATAAATGTCCTTAAAATGCTTGGCTAATGTCATATTCATTTTCACAACTTTTGCAATATCTATGATTATATTAACTGGTTATTCTATACTGGAACCAGCCATGATGGCTTAGTGGTGAAGGTGGAGCGCTGTTTGAGCCTGTAGGTTCAATACCTGGTGACAGCGCCAAGAAAAAGCTCCCATGCACTTAGATCAAGGCGCTACAGCTTAAAATATGTTGGCTCAGTAATTACAGGCATTATGCACCTTAATATATATATAGCAACCTCAGACAATCCATAGCAAACTGCGGAGAGACACCGCAAAGCACTGCTACGATACTCACCAGGTTGGTGAAGTAGTAGCCAGCCTCCCCACTGAGTAGCCGGCTGGGGGCACTGAACCGGGTCACATACTTGATGTTGGAGTGAAGCAGGGGAGGGTTGGCACGCAACACAACGTACACCATTGCCGGCAGGAACTCATCAGCCGAAGCCGGCTGTGGGCCCTGGGGTCCCATTTGCAATGCCTCGAACAGCTGCTGACTGCAACGCACAACACAGGCCAACTTCTCACGGGGGCTGTGGCGCGAGTCCAGCTCAATTATGTGTGTAATGGCACGGTCAATCACATCACGCACAGGCGTCTGCCGATCGTCCAACTCAAGCTCAAGATGCCGTGCCGCCACCCAGCTCAAAGACCGGATGCGGCGTTGGATTGCCAAATCTTTCTCCTCGTCGGCCGTGGAGATGAACTCGAAGATGGACTTGTACGTTAGACTCATCAGGTAGTTCTCCATCAAGTCCATGAGACGCTCCACCTGGTCGGGCTCCAGACCTACATGAGAGTATTTCTAAGTGAGCAGACTCTACAAGGAAGCAGCAATCTCTTCTCTGTCATCTTACAACGTATTACACTACACACAGTTCATAGCATTACCTAGCCTGGTCTCTTTTTTACTCCATAGCACTCTATATGTATCGATCCCTAAACTACCATCTTGTTGATTGCAGTACAAAATAAGTGAGGTGACAGAGAAGGCATACCTTGATAGTGGGCGTGTGTCTCAAAGCGCTCGTGCATCTTCTGATAGAAGTCCTGCACCTGGTTTGAGAGATCATCGATTGACTGGTCCCGGGACGTTTTGTGGATGCGATCCACAGCTGCCCTGACCTGAAAACAAGTAATTGAACTGAGGTCAAGTACAGCACAACGAAGCGTGCAAACAAGTTGAAAGTAACCAGAAAACCCAAGCATGGGGTTTCATGCATGTAATGCAGGCATCTTTCTGGCGCTCTATATAAAGGTGTATATCATTAGAAATCAGACACAAGTTTGCTTTATCGCAAGCTAAGCGAGCAGCGGGACTCGCCTGCTTGATGAGATCGCAAGCTGCCGACTCCTTCAGGTCGCGGAGGAAGTCCTTGAGCTCCTTGGCGGCAGGATTGCTCTCCAAACTGCTCAGCTGAAAGTCCTTGGAGCTCACAGACTCTGCAACAAACAAGAGGCAAGACAAACAGCTTAGCTGACTTCTCTAGGCATCCCAATGCCTCCATTCTCTCTTCCAACATTATGATGTGTTTCACCATTAATGAGACACACAGCTCTGAAACTTTGTTGTGTGCTTTATATATGCACATTAAGTGCACCTCTTCAGATATTTCACACAGACGCTGCGATTGAGGTCAGATACCTCGTTGAATAAAATTTCCACATCGTTGTATAATCACTTTTTTCACCTCAGGAGCACCAATTTTGATGATAGCTAACTACATTTTTTAGAGACAAAAAGCGCCGGCTGGTTTAATCTCTGTTGTACCAATTATGACACATTATATTGAAAGCAAAAATGAGCAAGAATATACAAAAGAAGCTCTAAATGACCCTACATTTGTAGCCTGCCATATACAGTTCCTACGAACTATAAGAATGCCTTAAAAATTAAAAAAAAGTCTGCTCTTTTTTCTTTTTTACAATGAAAACATCGCAGTACTTGTGAAAAAAAAAGAGGGAGACCTCAAGCACACTGCCAGTACGTGACATAGCATAAAACAATATCTGGACAATTTCTTCAGATGGCGACTCTATGTTCCTGTCCCGTTTCACTGTCGCACATGCCAGTGCTCTTTGATGAAACAATAATTGCACTTACACAATTCATAGATGTTATGCTTAAGGTCGTAATTACTAGAGGGCGAAATGCAACAAAGGTGAAGGCATTGAATGAGCTACTTAACATCAGAGAAATTTTAGAAACCAGGTGCAATAAAAGTGACCTTTAGTTGGTGTTGCATTACTAAGATTTTTCAAAGCATCGGAGCAAGAACAGGAACAAACATTCACAGTAGTAAACAGAACTACCAACCCAAGCTTCCTTTCTCTGAGTGGGGTTATCAAAGTGCATTTCAAATGAGGGAAACAAGACAAAATGATAAAAAAAATCCAATGTGTGAAAGTATTCTGCAACAGGAACTCGCACCTCTTACATGACAAGGGCAAAAGGCCACACTGATTTGCTTGTCACAGCATCTGTACATTACCTGCTCTCGAACTATTTCTCCGGTATCGTTTACTTTTTGACACTACAATGTGTGCTGCGAGTGTCCATATCCGCTGTCCGTGTTATGATATGCTGTCACACTTTCATAACCAAGTGCAATGCAGAAGCCAACACCTCACGTGGAGAGACACTCCGTAATGTGAGGCAACACACGTTGATACAGGCATGCAAAGCAATCAACCACAAAAAAGCAATGCTTGAAGCAAAGGTAACCTTGTGGGCTGGAAACTAAAGCTGCGATTCTCTGTACCATTTGAAAGCAGACATACTGTGGACACGGAGGATCCGCAGCATGGTCTTGCAATGCGTTCCAGTATAAGTGCGACAGATGCAACTTCAATGTGAGCCTTCTTTCAAGGGTAAAGCTGCAGATTTGTTGTTGTCAATGCTATCTTTTTTCCAGACACTACTTCCCAAAACTGCATCCTTGTGCAGAGCTGGTTTCTTTAGTACCGTGAAGATAATGGTATGTTGCACAAGACTCTTGCTGGTAAAAGTGAAAGTAATGCAGAATATGACGCTCTGCTTCTAGAAACAGGATGCGATGCATGAAAGTTTGATGTAATGTAAAGCTGATGGCACAATAGAATGCAGAGGTGGATGATAAATGGCTTTATTTTAATGAAACAAGGCAAACAGAGCAACAGGAATGCCGGCACAATAAAGAGGTAATGTGATAAAAGAGGTGCAACAATGCAAACAGAGGTGTCACAGGGGTGTCACGTCATATTCGCTATGCTGGCTGCTGCCAGCAAGGGAAACTGCCCAGTGATCAGTAGTCTATTTGAGACCATATACACAAGAAAAAGCTGCTCAATCAAAGAGAGAAGTTCATGAAGAACTACAGAAGCAAGCCGTGGAAAGCGTCATGTCTGCCTTTTTTTGGGCTACATACAACCAGACTCCGCAGAAAGCGCAAATGGGTTAGTGCAACACAGTGTCAAGCAGTGATTTAAGCTTCTTTAGTTGTGCCCACATATGACCTCCAACATCATTTGAAAGAAATAAAGTATTCAATCGGCTCAAGCTACCTTTAACAGTGTTGGACCTGCGGATGATGCTGCGTAGCGTCTTGGTCCGTTTCTCGGCTTGCTGTCGCTTCTTCTCGGCAAATCGCGAGAACGGCGATGGTTCGATCAGGCCCGGCTGCGATGCACTGGGGTAGCCTTCTGGAGACTCACTGGCACTGCGGGACAGCCTGCAACCAAACGGAGAAGAAAACCACTTTGAATTAAGGCCTCACTCTCAATCTGGCGTACTCATGTGTACACTGATTCGTACTTGCCCTAGACCGATTTCATGAGTGTCCCATGAGTACCAGAGACACTACTTGATTGATTGATTGATATGTGGGGTTTAATGTCCCAAAACCACCATATGATTATGGGAGACGCCGTAGTGGAGGGCTCCGGAAATTTCAACCGCCTGGGGTTCTTAATTGTGTGCACCCAAATCTAAGCACACAGACCTACAGCATTTTCGCTTTCATCAAGAATGCAGCGGCGGCAGCCAGGATTCGATCCCGCGACCTGCCGGTTAGCAGTCGGGTACCTTAGCCACTAGACCAACCAGAGACACTGCTACAACACACCCTACAAAACCATTGCTGAATGACATCCACATACTTTGCTTTTAATGAAAACCAGCAGGTAATGAAGCCAAGGAAGGTGTAAGGAACATTAATTTTACTACTTTAAGTGTATTGTAATAATTGTGATACAGATGTGAAGAAAGTAGAGTGAATGAGAAGACAATTTTCTGCTGGAAGGGACCGCACTTTAAAATGATACAATTAACATTCTCTATACCTTCTTTGGTTTCGTTATCTTCTGGCTTCTGTTAATGTTATATCAAACAAAGAAACGAGCCATTAAAACACTTTTTCCTTCATTAATGTACCTAAGATGCCAATATAGGCTTTTACTTTGCCTAAAGTCTTTTACGCCCAACAATGCTGCCTCTGCAGCTTTTTTTTCTGGAAGGTGTTAGACTTCATCACTGGGGTGTGAAACACTGCTGTTACATCCCACTCCAAATTCTGATTTGGGACAACTTCAGAGCCATCAGCCTCGATTGTTTTCTGAATTCTCCACACATACACGATGGATGGATGGATAAACTTTATTTGATCCTTCGAAACATGCCAGACTTTACTTCGCGCTCTCCAATAAGGTTAAGAATTTCAGAATAGGTTGTGCACTAGCACAATAACTAAATGCGCACGTAATACCCCACACCAATAAAAATTTGTAACAATATATACATCTTTGAAAAGGGTGGTGAAAAGTGCAGCAGGCACTTGCAATATACATCAAAGGCCATAGCGAGAATCTTCGGGCTGCGCAATCATCCATGCTTTTGTAAGCGCGTTCAAAACTTGTCACTTCTCACAAGTGGTGGCCGGCACAAAGTATACAGCAGGAAGGCGGACTCCACAGGTTCTACACCACTGTTTGTCAGCACACAAGTGCTCAAATAGATCTAATGAATAACTGAGAACAAAGCCATAACTGGGAGTTATATGGCGAGATAATCACTACCAAACGAAGCGGCTTCCTCACAGCATGAACGGCTTGTCACCCCCTTTCCTACACATAAAGCAAATATAGTTAACATGGATCACTTTTCTGAAGAGCATTCAGATGTCGTGTCTTAAGCAAACTTTAAGTGATGAGTGAGCGGAAGGTACCAGCATCACAGAAATGTCGCTAACTCGAACAACAGGAAGGAGATTCATCATTAGCATAAGTGCCAAATGACATATATACATCCACAATACCTCGTACCATGCAGCCGTTTTCACATTACACTCCATGAGCCCATGCTGCGCAGGACGCGCAGGCACAAATGCCTGATTTAACCAGAAAATCAGCAGCACACTTAAAAAAAAAAGAAATGGTGCACAAATGAAGAGAACAAATTTTTACTGAGAGAACAAAAGTGCCGCACAGGTCTGTTTATTACTGACTCAAACTATAGCTTTGTTTGGCTTAGCAAAATACTAGTTGCCGCTTTTATCTTCATGCCTCAAATTTGCTTCCCTGTCGTTCATAGCACGAGTCTAAGAATTTTCATCGCGGTGCACTGTACTTCGTTTTGCGTACATGCTCTTAAGAAAACTTGGATTGCAAGAATGGTACCTCAACCTTTTTTTTTTCTTCCTTTCACCCCTAACTTCCGTTTCTCCAATCTGGCTGGCAAATTACAAGCTTCTGCCAGAAGTCTTTAGATATGCATAAACAATCACAAAACAAAACGAAATTGATGGATGTTGAGGAAGCCAAATGAAAACGCAGCTTGCCGCAAGGGAAGTAATTTAATTGTATTACAAGTGCTGCACAGGTATGCACAGAAATTCATATCAAAACTCTACTACCATTTGGGATGAAAGTTACAATACCACCACCTTTTACAGGCACATTCATACAATGCATGCCAGATAAACTATGAACCTCCTGAAAATAATGTGTGCTAGGATTATTGTTGGCAATCCAGAACACCTTCACATGAACTCAGCCACAGATCCATCATCACAATCTTCGCTGCGTTGGTGGCTATGCATTATCTCCCAATATTTAGAGCACATGAATGTAAATAACCAGATTTAAAGATAAGCCAATGAATTTTTTTTTTCAGTCACACAGCCGAATTTTTTCCCACACAAGCTGTGTCACATTCAGGTTTATTTAATTGCAGTCAATCATTCCATGGTATACTGAGCTCTAAAAATGTGTTACACGTGTCTAGTATCTGTAATGCTAATGCTGACTTCAAGTATTTTTTCTGATGGCTTCCATTGGCATGTGAGGTTCGAGCATTATAACCTCAACAGGCATCAATGTAATTGTAGCAATTGAAGAATGTATTCTCAAGCACAAAAGAACATAAATATATGATGCAAACTGAATTAATGAGGTCAGCTCATTCGTGCGAAGAGGCACATACACACAAGGAGAGAAAAATCATAGGACAGTTTGTTTTCAACAAAACTCACACGCAGAACGATGAGATACATAAAGCCGCAACTTGGTCGGAATGAGTCAGGAGCTCTAAAATATATTTACAAAACAAAACAGGCACAAATGTCCGAAAATGCGTGTCCCCTACGTTGCAGAAAAGATTAAGAAAAGAAAAACCTCCTTCTGTTAAAAAATAGGGTATTCAACAACATCACAAGACTGCATTAAAAAAAATAAGGCATTCGATAACATCACAAGACTGCATAAACTGCTTTCCTTCCCTTTCCAAAGGGACAGCACAATAGACCTATGAAAATAACGAAAGACCAACACTTTAATTGTCTGAAATGACAAGTGCTGAATCTGTAGTGCTGCGAATGTGCACACAGGTATATTAGCTTTCAGCCAATGCATCTGCAAACTGGCGAGAACATAAAGACTGGACGAGGTATCCCGTAAAGCTATTACTGGAACAGACAAAGAGTTGCAAAAACAACTCATGGTTAAATATATATTTCCCTGTACTATGTATATGCTGAGTGTTTGTGAACTCACAATGCAGACAAAACAGTGGAATAATCAAATGCATGAGAAGTGCTGGAATCAAGCGGATTTTACAGAGTATGGCAAATGAAAAACTATAGTTAGACAGGCTGGTTTATGCACTAAACAAATCAATGCAGGCTAAATTAATCTGTAGGCTTACAGTACAGCATCATTCAGAAGTCCAGTGTACAAATGCCCCAAAAGCAGAACGGAGCACATGAGCTGGGGCCAAACTATGCAAAACTGCATGCCAGTGCACACTATCAGAAAAGCGAGGATGGGCCAGAAGATAGTGCCATTATTTCCATATATAAATTAGGAACCACTTTTCTGATAGAGCTCCCAGGCACGCTGCTATTCTTAGCTCGGCCACAGCTCGCATGCTCCGTTTTATTTTTGGGGCACCTGTGCGGCTTTGGATTTTCATCATGTGGCTGTTGGGTGAATGAATGCAAAAATTATTTTTGAAGGTCTATAAAAGGCCAAGGAATCACTGGTTCAGCAGAGCCATTGGTAAGCAAAGAAAGTTGGCTGCACCACCATCTATGAACAATATTGTAGACAAAGACCGCATAGCAAATCTTTTGGTGTTGCTTGGAGAAGCGTGGACAAGCGCAATAATTTACCAACTGTTTCAGTAGTCTATGATGACATGGATGTATAGAAGCTAAGCAATTTCATTTGTCTCCAAAGTGCGAGCACAGAAAGCACTCACCAAGAAGGCAGCGAGTAGCCTCCCCGGTCGTCCGCCTTTTCTTCTACTATCCCAACCGACGCCAGCTTGGCATCACAGTCAATCACAACAAGAGAGACGAGACTCCTCAAAGCGCCACGCATCGAACAACTTGAACGACGACAGCACAGCCTCGCCCACTCGTGTCTCTCATCAGCCTGTCGGCATGCCTCTCTGCAGCGGCCGTATAAATCCTCCACACCAATGCCGGAAGCTGCAACAACGTAGGCGGTGCGACGCTGGCTTTTCTACACTAAAACTGCACCGATTCTCCCGTGTCGCGGCAGAGCCCGCCGATTCTAGGAGACCAACCCCCCCAACTGGGCTCGAAAGCGTTTACGCACGGAAAGCAACAGCTGTGACGTGGGGGAGAGAGATGAGACAGTGGGGGAGAGAAAACAAAGAATGCAAACAGAAAGGGAAGAGAGGAGCAGCTGTAACATGCTGTTGCTAGGACGACCCTGCTCACAGCTGTTGTGTCACTGAAACGGCAGCTGTTACACACCTCTCGTTCGGAGCCTCCTCAAAATGCTCTAAGAGCGCATGCTCCGTGCGAAGGAATGAAGCCAAGCAGGCAATCTGGGTAGCACTCACTTTCACGCGGACTGAGAACCAGCATGTTGGGCGAAAACGTGTGAAGGCAAAGATCAGAACGGCATGAAAATGTCGAAGGGGTTGCACAGATTGCAAGCCCACAGATTGGAGCATAACACTTGTGCCAAATGTCAGAAGGTGATGAAGGGTCTACCCCAAGTTTAGCAGCAACTGCGTTCTTATATCACTCTCTTCCAAGCAATTCAAATAATGACATTTCATTCGATATCAACATTCACGAATTAAAAGATACAAAAATAAGACGAAGATATCAAAAGGGAAAAAAAATAAAAGTTGCACAATGCACAATGACTTAAGGGAGCTCTAGCTCTTGAGTATGCGTCTTATCCACCTGACCTTAAAAAAAAAAAGGGGGGGGGGGGGACTTCAAGTAAGTCACATGATTTGGGACAAAGAGCACATCAGTCATTATGAAAAGACGAGTGACCTGGAGCGTGACCTTCTACAAGGAGAGCAGGTGGGAAAGCCACAGCTACTGCAGGCACTAAAATGTTTGCGTATGCATATCCAACCATGGTCAGTATGAGGCAGTTACTCAAGTATGCACTGCGAGTTGGGAGCCCTGCATGTCAAGGGTGCATTTCACGAGCAAGAACCATCTCCTTTATCACGCAATGTTTTTGGAAGCACAAACGCACATTACTGAACATTCATTTAAGAGTCTCGCGCAACAATGCTCGTGTCTTGTATTTTACATCTCACTAGACGGGCCTTGTCGAAAAAATTCATGAATATTTCAGTACATTGACAACGAGAAAAATCAAGTAGACATAAGCAATCGCTAACTTCAAAAAAATGCATTGATCATGAACCAGGTTGGCAAGCTGAAATGCATGCATCTCACACACACGTGAAACCAATAACAACCTTGTCATGTTCAAATAAGACCATTCTTTCCTCGACACAGCAAGCATGGGTCCAGGTACTATGTTATCTAGTTACTTTAGCCACTTTAACAATCAGCCCAGCAGGCTCATCTCAGTCATGACACAGCAAGGAATTTCCGAAATTGCAGCCACTTTTACAGGGCAAATTAGGAAAGTACGTAGGCAAAAGAAGACAAGTAAACTTTGCATTCATAGCACACAACGTGTTCTGCAAATGCAAATTCAAGCCAGCCACAAATCCCTTTCTTTACATTGTTGATGCGCATTCTCTTAATCAGGCACTTTAGACAGCCTCCTGTCAGGCATACGTACAACATTCCGTGTGAAAGGGGCATCAGATACAGAACACAACTTCTGCACTTAATTAAATGTCCTCTGCGATGCTTGCCACAGCCAATGCCCGTTTTGGTGGCAGTCGTAATGGTTCTACATAGATTTAATTGCAGGGAGAAAAAAACTCAACCTTGAAATTGCTGCAGCCTGTAAGCTTTCTTCAAATTGGACAAATTAAAGACAAATTCAAATAAATAATATAAATAAAGACAAATTTAAAGTACGCAGCAACGACGTAAACAGTGAACAAGGTGGCTGGCTGCCTCTGCAGTGAAGCATATAATGTTGTGAGCCAATGTTTTGGGAATGCTTCATTATGTCAAGGCAACACGGATGAACCCTCTAGGTATATTACTGAATTGGCAAGGAATAGCAAGCGTAAGCGATACATCTATGAGCATGCCTTAACATGCTTTGCCAAGAAAATAACTCTCTTTTGAACTTGTACAACGTGGAATTTCTGCCTCTGCATGAGGTTTACATATCAGTATTGACACCCGTTTCTCAAGCCTGTCTTAAAGTTGGCATTAGTGTGACTACTTGTTTCAATGTGCAAAAATAATCCCAAGTGCACCTCTCTATCCTGCTCCTGTTTTTAAACCTACCATCTTACCTGCTGCACACAAGTAAATTACTTGCGTGCCGTAAACCATGACTGCAAAAAACAAGTTAGCGTTAGCTGAGACAGGTTGGTTGTTCGAGCCCTCAAGGTAAATGTTGCAGGAACAATTACAGAAACATCAGTCTTAATAAAGTTAGATATCAGTAGAAAAAAGACGGCAGTAAATTTGAACTGCCTTTCTGTCCAACGAACGTAAATGGAAAGCAGCTACAGAATGACAGTGACCAACTGCAACTCCATTGAAGAAGTGATAGCTGCTACAGCGACACATTCAACGGCAAGCAGTAGCCATTAAAAGAGGAAGGACGTATACTTGGGTGACGGCACAGACTCGAGACTTTGCCCTTAATTGTCTCTGAGGCTACACATCCATTCAGACGTTGGAAGGACGGCTAATCATAATCAACGAAACAGTGATTTGTGACGCTGCCAACGGTCAGACTCGGACAGTGCCCCCATTTTCAAGCGTCCGTTTTAAAGTTTACGAAGACTAAATAATTGAGGTGGTACATACAGGGGCGATCGCCAACAAATGGGAGAAGCCTCTGCCTCATAGTAGGCATAGTTAGGCTTATGATGATGATGTTATAGTTGCTGCGGCATGCGCTTTTTATAGAAGAACTTGGCAAAAGAAAGAAATGGGGATGAGAACAGCTTTGACCAAATCCACACGTTTTTACTTGGCATGCTTCCAGAATGTGCAAGTTATTGAACGCCAGCCACAACACTCTGTCAGCCACACACTTGGAGTCAATGGACAGGAAATGACGGCTCAAAAAGGTATGCATCTAAAGTCATCGGCTTCTATTCAGAGCGAGGTATGGTTTCAAGCCTCGATCGCACAGCTTATGTACATGCTTCTCGAACATGTCCCACCAGTGTAGCAGCTGTGTTCATCTATAAAGCTTGAATTTCTTTTTACCTTAACCCGAACTGCGTGCACGTAGACTCGGCAAAACAGGATGTGAACAGAGCGGTGCTTGATTAATGAGAGAGTGATCAACCTTTAGAGAGCACTGCTACAGTGCCAGTGCTCTATGATAATAATGTAACAGAATTTTGAGCGCTAGGAATGAAACTTCATCAGACGACCACAGCGTTTACTATGATGTAGATACACATGCACCAGGTTGGCCCAGTCCAGCAAAAAATGCAGTATTTTAATACAATGCCAGAGACACCCAAAAAGAGCAAAGAAGCCCAGTTAATCTGGCTATAGATGACTCCACCCAAACCAAGCCAGAGGCCAAGCCACCAATTTATAGAAAAAAAAAGTGCATTTACAGGATGTCATTAAAGTTTCATACACCCAGCTTTGCCTGGAAATCTTGCACAACTTCTGTGGATTTCGCTTGTTTGTAGACATTGCCACGCTTCAAGTAGCTCTCTTTCCAACCTTCACAGCTTAAACAAAAAGGGCGGAAGCTGCGCAAGAGAACCAATGAACAATACCTATTGTTAAAAGACAGAATGTGATCATATAGCTATCGACACGTGTATAGCTTTTGTGTTGAAGGGGATGGAAGCGGGTAGACTCATTAATGGCACTTTCATCTTCCAACAGTGACCACAGTGACAAAAATTGAAATGTACACAGACTGTCGCATACAGCAGTGCATTGACCGCAAAGTGTTGCATTCACATTAAAAGGCCCGATCTTCTCGTTCGAACTGTGTTAGAACTGTGTTCGCACAGTGTTTTTGGCACCCCATGAAGTTTAAACTATGTGTCATCAATCTTTACCGATGAGTGCAGGCATACGTGGCTGTGCAATTAGTTTACACCCAAACTGACATAAAAGAGAACTGAAGATGGGCTAGTCATGTACCAGGTGGAGCACACACGCAAACCAGCCGTACTTTAAGAGTAATAAAATGACTGTCAAGGGAGGATCCTTGCAATCTAAGAGGGTGAAGATTGAGCTACTGCGATGTTGTTATAAAATTTGTACCGAAAACACATAATAGAGCAGGAGACTCAAGCCAAGGGAAGCTGAAGATTGGTTAAACAGGCCCTCCTCTTACAGCAAGAACAGCATGTGGGTATGCTGCTGATTGTGAGGCTCTGGCAAGTTCGCAGTCATGACGGTATGTGCTCGCTTATTGTCAGCTTACTTCCGTGTTTCGTTCTTGATCGCAGTAGCTCTGCATATGAAAGCTTCCTGCTAGCAATCATCATCTTTGTAACAGTACTGTCCTCTTCATTTGTGCTGCGAAATTCCTTTAAATGACTATAGAACCACTAGGCTCTATCAGGTTTCCCGCACAGCTATCGTGATGGTTCAGTATTGATGACACCAGCCCACAAATGAAGAAATAATAATTTTGACTCCCTCTTGGCAATGCAAAAGTGTTTTTTGATTGACTTTACACGCAGCACATGTTAACGCAGTGCCGGACACATCATTGTTTAGACGGACCATTGCCTATGTGAGGAAAATGGGCTGGAATCAAAGAGACAGACCACATGTACATTGACTCACAAATAAATCTACAGTACAAAGGACTGTAGTGACTGTGCAAAAGCATTAAATAAAGAACTCTACTAAAGATGTCACTGGGGTGCCTCTCATAATCATATGGTAGTCTTGGGACGTTAAACCCCACATATCAATCAAATATGTCACTGGGAATGAAAACTCCATTAGAAATAGGACTTCGAAAGGGTCAAGGCACTCTCAAGGCACAAGCAGTGTATTTCTTCATGATTTCGGCTGAATAGGGATGGAAATGGGTCACGCCCTACAACGTCTCCAATGGTGTTGTGTGCAAGATATAGGATTGGAGGGCACATCACAGTTGTATGAATTATGCATTTCCACAAACAAAAGTGGAAACAATTATGCTCCAGTATAGGCAAAAAATAGGACCGAGAAATAAACACTTCATGCATTGGTAATACCCCCCCCTCTTCAACCATCATTAGGTCTTTTCGTAATTTCTTTTCATTAAAAAAAAAGGACAAAAAGAAAAGCTTCTTAACCTACCCCTACAACTATCAGGCACTTGAGATAACAAATTTTTTAAGGTTTACCGAGTTTCTGCGTCGATCAACCTTGTGCAAGAAAGTCAATTCACTAAAAGCCACTTGTTTTCAGATTCATACTGGTCAAGCTATTAGACGAAAAGAAATACCGACTTGCAAACTTGGCGTAGTAACAAGAAACTAAGAAGTGATATGGACAAATACTGCATTGCTTTCTGTAGTGCCCACGTGATTTTTTACGCAATTAATTTATTATACATAATGAAGATACTGGTCTCAACAGCATATCTCCAGAAAAATATTGAAATAGGTAGCCCCAAAAAGGAGCAGAAGATCAACAACTTAAACTGTGGGAGAGCAGTTGTAATGTGGCTGATGAGGTTCAATGAGCTAATATGTTAAGTTCTCTCAGTGCGACGCTAGACATGAATTGCTTCTTGCTATGACCATGCAAGAAGCAATTGTCAATCAACAAAGAATGGTAAAAAGTTAATCAAGACGAAATTTATAACTCTGAATTTCATTGGCCTGCCATGGTCCTTAAAATTTCAATGCACAATTTTTCTGAACAGCAGATTTCGTTTTAAAGGGCCACTCACCAGGTTTGACAGTTTTGAGCTGACAAGCGCACTGCGCAGACAAGGCGTTCATGATCACGTCTGCCAAAATTTGCAACGCTACGCGCGCCGGAAATGGGTCAAATTTCAATATAAACGCTGCTCCCCCTCCCTTCTGCCAGCGCGCACCCAGAGAATGAGGGCATGACGTGCGCGTATGAATGGCCCTACGTACACGGCAATGCAGTGACGTTGGTCCTCTACGTAGACGACTTTGCTCTGAGGTTGCAAACAGTGGCACGTGACATGGCGAAAATGATTTAACACGCCATGTCTAGCTTATGTAGTTCGTTGCTTGAAGAGATCAATAAAGCTCTAGATAAAGAGACGCAATAAGGGAATGCGAGCGTCTTTTTTCCATTTTTCTCCCGCGAATCGTAACGAGATGCGGGGCTAATGTGTTGACTTTTCGCGTGCATTCGTGTCCACGCGGTCAGCGCATGAAGCAGACGACCGTCGTGGAACACTCCTACGCGTTCGCGCACTTATTGTGCTCATCTATTCTACTGCGTCTCAGATAGCGTTTCCAAACAATCCCACAGAAACAGGCAGAAGACCACAAATTAACGCTGGTCAACAAAGCAACACCACTCGCGTGCTCGGGGTTGGACTCGTTTGCGCACGTCATGCGCACGTAACCTCTTGGTCGGATGCCGGAGAAGGTGCGGAAAAGATTTGGCTTGCGAAGGCTACACCGAGGAGCAGCAAGGGCTTCGAGCTTGCCCCCGATTATCCTTGTTTCGCGCTGCTTCAAAAAACCTATTTTCTCCGCTCGTGATGAACCGATTAAAAAAATGTTTGTGGCAAAATGTCCCTCATCGGACACCGTACAACTTCCACTGTCTTACTAAAATTTGGTGTGAGGCCTGGTGAGTGGCCCTTTAAATAGATTTTTGGTCACTGAAATGGGGTCCACATTTTTCCAGGGCCCCATCGAAGAAGCTCTATTAGTCATATAAGTGCGCTTATTATAGGCACAACTCATTGCGAATTACATGCAAAGAAAAACAAAAAAGACATCTAATATTTTGTGTTACACTTTGGTTTGATTTCTTTAGCTTTAAATTCTCTCCCAAGTCTGCTTTTTGCCCACAAGGCGGTGCGCAAAAAAAGTTTCTATGCTGAGCGTGTCCCCCCCCCCCCCCCCCTTCAATAGCATTAATTTGAGAGTTAGCACGGTGTCTTGTTTTTTGACTTTCGCATTTGTCTTATGAGTTTTTCTTTTTTTCATCCCATTAGCATACCATCCCTATCCAACTATCCACATTTCTGGGCAGCATTGGAGCATCAGAATTGAAACTAATCTTTAATAGATTCAAGAAGATGAATAATAAGCTGATGACAAGTGTGGTCGGTTGTACGAGTAAAGGCACGAAAATTCCGGATGGCGGCTGACAAACAGTTTTCATTCTAGTGAAAGCACTCGCACTCTCACAATCCCCTCACGTGGTTCCCAAAGCAAAGGCAAGTGTAATGCAACACTTCAGGGAATGCATTTCTGTTCGAGCTCTGCACACGCTCCGAGGTCAGCTCTATAATGCGTAACTACGTCAAGGATTCCAGAGAGGGTCGCTGACAATTGCCAAGCCCTTACAATGCGCGCCTTGAAGGCACACTTATTGTCATTCAAAATAGTTGTGATCCCGAGTCATCACAACGCTGATGCATGGGTAATTTCTAGAACGACTAATTGCAGGCACATAGCATCAGGCTTAGAAGCAATGTGGAGCAGTTGAACTTTCCAGTATCTTGGATAAGCAGCATGGCAAGCAACCCTGTGGGCTTACAGAGAATGCAACGATGTGAAGATGAAATGTAATAGTGCAGGTTGTGACTATGGATGATATGCTGTACAACCAGGCTCCGCAGGATCACTTCATTCCTTCTATAAACTCCGTACTCTGAAAACTCGTGGCAGTAAAAGCTCTCTGTTCAGAGTACCACGTAATTCAGTTAAAACAGGATAGTTGTGAAAATTTGCGCTATACTGTGTTACATCTAAATATTCTTTCGCTGAAAATGTCCAACATATAAATATGTATGCAGCTGCACATGATTATTTGACTACTCACACCTATGATGATGATTTCAATTAAACGCTTCAGAACTTTTTGTCAGGCGGTGGCGAAACATTCATACAGGGAAATTGCAGATAAGCATGCTTCATTGTACTGGAGGCTAAATAAATGTGGTGCTGTATGAATACTCTTATGAACAGCATAACAATTCATGGCATCTAGGATTTCTTAAGATAAAGCCCGATACATTATTAGGGGCAAAGCTCCTATTAGTCTAACCTTGTATTGCGTCATGCGTAACCGAGACAAGAAGAGACGAGAAAGAAAATAAGGCACTGTCTCCTGAACAGTATAATAGACGGCGCTGTCTCATATAAGTACATACAAATTGCAGTTGACTGAGGATATTCTAGATGGCGCTGTACCGCTACTCTCTGATTGGCCACTGCGCGGGCTGTGCCTGGGTACACAGAGAATGAGTGCCTCTGTCAGTCTCTTGGATAGTCGCTGTACGTGGCGGATCATTGGTGGGGCATGGACGAAGCAGAGCGACGGGCGCGTTGAAGACGCTTGCGCTCGGCTTCTTTGGCTCGCATCTTGTCAGTGTTACCCGCGCGTTGTCTATATTCTCGAACGCGATTGAACGCGTGGACGTATGCACGGAAGCATCGCCCCACTCATCATCATGCACTCCATGGATATTCTGTGATTTATTTATTTTTATTTATTTTACTTATTCATACTGCCAATCGCACAACGGAACAATAGCAGGGAGGGTAAGTAAATACAATATATAATATAATCAGCAAGAAAAAGTGACACTATGAAAAGCAGGCAAACACTACACTGTCGAAGGTACACAATTAAAAATCATGATACAAGATGTAGAAAAAATGTATAGTAGGTTACAGTTTTTTATATATATATGTATACATTTTTCACAAACTAGGATCGATTGATATGTGGGGTTTAATGTCCCAAAACCATCATATGATAATGACAGACGTTGTAGTGAAGAGCTTTGCAAATTTTTGACCATCTTTGGTTCTTTAATGTGCACCCAAATCTGAGCACACGGGCCTACAGCATTTCCCCCTCCATCGGAAATGCAGCTGCCGCAGCCAGGATTTGATCCCACAACCTGCGGATCAGCAGCCGAGCACTTTAGCCACTAGACAACCGTGGCGGGGTGTAAACTAGGAAAATGATATAAAAAAACTGCTAACATCAAATACTAAAGAATAAAGGTATTTACAACATAGTAAAGTAAAGCCAGAGAGTTATACTTGTGAGGCAAATAAGTGAGACTCAACAGACTGTAGAAAAGTTTCTAATGTAGGACAATAGATAATTTGAGAGGGTAGGCTGTTCCATTCTGAGGTTTCAAGCAGAAAAAATCTGACACATTCAGTACTAAAGCTGCAACTTTGTAGTCTTTGAGTATGCTTAAAACGGGTCTGTCTTGTTTTAGATTTGGACAGGTAGCGAGTGCTATCTATGTACAGCAAGTTATATATCAGCTGGTAAATTATTTTCAGACGAGCTTGTTTGGCACAATTTTGTGGGGTTAGTAGTCCAGCTCTGTTGATTAGTTCAGATGGTGAGGCAATTAGGTTATATTCATTATAAATGAACTGAATTGCCTTTCTCTGCACTCTCTCGTGCTTTTTTACTAGTTTAATGATACATGTATATCCAGCAACATTATGACATTCTAAAGCAAGTCTCACAAATATAGTATAAGTGAGCAATTTAATTTCTGGAGTTGTATGTCGTAGTCGCCTTCGAAGGAATAAAAGTTCTTTTAATACTTTTAATGTTATGACATTAACGTCAGAGTTCCTCCTGAGGTTGGCAAATATTACCCCACAAAGATATGTATATTGATTAACAGTTCTTGACGAATTGCTGTCGGCTGTGTATGAGTATTGAGAGGCTTTTTGTTTTCTAGTTAGACACATGACTGCTGATTTGCTAACATTGAGAGTCATTTGCTAGTGATAACATCAGCCTGTTATTGATTTTAGCATATGATTCAATATTTCATGATCTTTAGGTGAATTAATTTCGTGATAGATATGCAACCACTGGAAAATAGTCGAATATTCTTAGACAGAAAGGTTTACCTAAAATAGCACTGAATGCTTCAGTTATTTCTTTCTTGAATATATCAACTTACGATCAGCTTAGTGGGTTAAAAATTTTTTGTCTAACACCCTTGTTGCACCATTAAAACCATTATAACATGCAACAGCAGAAAAAAATCCCGATTTTTAGCTTGAATTGAACTTCCGAAAGTACTTAAAGTGCAAAGAGTAATGGTCTAGTTTAGCTTACATGGCTTACTCTCGAGGTAAAAACAAAAAAAGCAAGACACAAAGATATTTAATTACTGCTAAAACCAAGGAGGTAAAAACTTGCCCCGTAGTAACATACTGGTGCCACAGTAAAGCCTATAAACCTTTTTATTACAAATTTTCAAAATATATCGCATTATAAACGGCCCAAAATGAATGTGACGTGCTTAAAAAAATTGATATATTCAATGAAATAAATATCTCACAGAATGTATAATTGTATGCAGCACAATCAAAGGTACCTTGGCGGTGTTCAAAAACTGCCAGCAGAAAAGGCTGATAGATACATTTTTCTTTTTTTGTTGCTTTTAGAGCAATGTCATTCAACACGTACTGGGATTTTAAAGGAAGTTTCCACCAAACACACAGTATGCAAGATCTCCTACTTTTTTTTCTTTACAAATGAACAATTATGGAATTTATATACATTGTACTTATAGACATGTATTTGCAGTGAATTTGACTAGCGAAGTTAGCTCCTTGAATGATTGTTTGAACACACCTTTCTCAGTACAAAAAATGGTTTTATCAAGTTACATCAAAGGAATTGTTTGATGATATGCAAGGCATTTTAGCGCCATCATGAAACAACAGACACTGAAGATGCAGATGAGACATATCGCTTGTTTGTCCTAAAGGAAAGCACATGGTGCACGGTCTAATGGCACATGGTCTAAACTTTTTGCACAAAGAAGAATAATGAAAGAAATAGCCTGTTTAAAAATCCAGAGAAGTATGTGGTCAAATTTGTGGAGAATAGCTAAGTGACGTACCGCCTGGCAACAGCACTAGAAAGTGAACAGCATAGCCGCAATTGCTGCAGTCATCGCTGTAACTGTGCAAGTTGCTGGAGCAAGAATTAGAACTGCTTTCATGTAATGTCAAAGAGTTCTACAGTCACAATGTCATCTACAAAAATAAGTCACAAACACAAACATTGTTTGCTACTTTTAATGTGCCATCACTTGCAGGCTTGTGCAACACGACGCACATGATTGCTATTTACCAGCTCGTTTTCTCATGCAAGAAAGGTAGTACCATCAGTAGACATCCACAATATTGGACAATGATGTGTCCAGATTTTCACACATGAAACCCACGGAGGGTTTCGAAACTCGTATGGTTGAAGAACCTCGGTCATAGCCGAAAGCGTCATTCTTAGAGTTACGTAACTGACAGTGAATTTTATTTTCACGTCCCCCAGTGCAGCAGCCCAGAGGTGTACCCACTGCTCAATAAATGCGAGCATGACTCAACAGCATGATGACAACACCAGTTCTCCTGCGAAAGCCGGTGCTTCGAGATGCTTGACGTGCGTGTTGTGCCGCATAGCAACAGCTAACTCACAAAAGCAAAAGTGCACCCCTTGTCTTTCCATCATTGCATAGCAACTGCTATATGACCGTGCACCACTTTTAGATTTGGCCCGTCCTGGCCCATATGCAGCACTCGACAGCTGTTTTGTCAACTTGAGCAGCACAAGGTTCCATGCAAGTGTTTCCTCATTCCGCCTGTGATGATTTATTACACCTTGAACATGACGTTCTTTTATTGAATGCAGTCACTACGCTGGACCCGCGTGAGCAGTCATGACAGGTGTTTGTGAGCAACGTCAAGCATACCTTTTCCTACCAAGCGAATGATGCATCCAACTAGGAACTGTACGCTGGGGTGTTTCCTGGTTCCCACTGTGCCTATGGGTCACGTGTTGAGTTATAAATGACATTGCATTCTGTTACGCTAGAGTGCACCAGAACAGGGGAGGGGTTGGAAGAGCTTCAAAAAGTGAAGCCCGAACAGGGTCAAGCCGCTTATAATGCTGAAATCAGTAGCACGCAATCTGTTGTCGTTTCAAGAGCTCCAACCTGTCCCGCGACTACGCAAGTGATCTGTCAGTCCGCTATTGATCGTTCCAGAATAAGCTTCCATGAATAAATTGTCTTGAAGGCCTTACCATTCAAGCCATTCATGCATGTAATGCAGTGAATTCTGCATGCTAAATTAGACTTCCATAATGTATGCAATCTGCAAACTTATCAAAACTTGCGGGTTTCATAGAGTGTGTGGAACCACAATTTTTCGTCCATATTGTTACTGTTCTTAAATCACACGTATTGATCAAGATATGAAGGACTTAGTCCAGCACTATCTATTCCCCCTTCTCCCTCTTTATTGACGCATTCACTGAGCATGTGTCATCAAATGACGCCGTAACTGACAGCGGTACTTCACATAACAATGGCTGCAAGGGCACACTGAGGCAATTTAGGAAATTACACAACCGTTCTTTCAACTGCAATGAGGCATGCACACTTACCGTCTTGCCGGTTGGGTTCCTAGAGGGCTGGCTGGAGCTGCTGCTGCTGCCTGCGCCGCTCGGAGCTCTTTGTAGCACTGAGAGCAGTACCCGTCCCATTCGGGGTTCCCGTAGTAGCTGCACCCTTTGCGACATTTGAGGTCACGGTTCATCTCTTGCAGCAAGCTGCCCAATTTCCTGGACTCGGCCATCGCTGCCACCGGGTTTGCGCTTCAGCACACCACCGAGTCCGAATTTGTGTGTCACTCAGTCCTGCACAAAGCAGATGGGTAGATTCATGCTTCACTGACGCATTGTTCTGTGCCCCCACACCCCAAAAAATTGACACTGAACAAATCCAGGGAAGTATAAAAACCTGCACAACTGCTACGCAGCCAGCATGTTTCGACAGCTAGGATCCCCAAACTGATAACAACTTGCATGTACGCAAGACAAAGTCGGGCTGTGCGCCACTACGGGCCCTTAGCATCTCCGCATGGTGAAAGGCATGCAAGATAAGAAGTATGCTGACCGACACAAGGGGGGACAGATGCAGCCTAACCTTTGTGCAACAGAGACAGTGCAAGCCGTCTTGTCGTTTTTTCATTCATAAACATACCACACCATATATCAAAGCAAATAGAAGGAGAAAGGTAAGGGAACCTTGCCACATGCTCATCTCTTCTCTCTCTTTCATGCTTGCAAAATAGACAGTGTTGCTGATAATGTTTCAGCTGTGGCACAGCTGAAACATTAGTAATTTTTTTGTGTAGAATGCCAGCTCCATACAGCTAATCCCGAGAGCTAATGACTGGGGACAAAAAAAGCTCGTTAAGCAGAACAAAATGTGTACTGGTATGAAAATGACAATGAATGGTATGATAAAAGGAAAAAGATATTTCAGCGATAGGTTGGCTCACTTATCTGGAACGGTGTCATCTACTAGAACGCAGCAAAGGTTGCTCATACGTTCTTTTGTAATAACAAGCCAACGAAATACTATCACCATGGGGATTACTTCGACATCGGAAGCTGACATCTATAAGCGATGTTGTTTGCAAAATGTGCACACATATTAACGTAAAACTGTGACAATATCCAAATGGCACAAATACGTTATGCTCTATTTTATCGATGCCTTGCATGTACACATAACTTTAGCACACAGTATGTTAGTCTTTATAAAAACAAATTGTTAGTTTAAAGAAAACAAGATAAAAGCTCTGTATCAGGATGTTCATGTCAGTCACTGGCTCTAGGAAATAGCAAAGCTTCATACAGCAGGATATGATGCTATGTTATTTCAAATGATGCAGACAGTTGAACAAACATACCCTCATAAAATGTGCAATAACAAACCCCCAAAACTGAAACAATAACCCCTATGCGAATGAACTGCTGGGCTTTTAACACTGCATCTGGCTCCCTGCAAGGCTAATGAACATTACGGTATTTCATCTCAGTTGTGCAAAGGTTAACGTCGAACCTTTTTCATAAATGGACTTTAAGGGTAGTCGTCCACACGTATATATGTCACCCTTCAAGACATTAAGTGCAAAGCCACCGCTCCTAAAACATTCGGGCAACATGTGACAAACTGTCCAATAAAAAAAAAAAAACAAAGCCTTACGAAAAATGCAGAGTCTTGTGTACAGATGCACAACGTGTGGCGTCTTAATCGGCATGCGGACGTGCGACTACTGATGCTGAAAACTAGAAAACCCCGACTTCTTAAAGGGCGAGCCGAGAGACGGATCGGCATCCCTCGAAGGTGCCGACTCTCTGCCAGATTCTCTGTACTTTCCTTCCTTCTACAATTATATAATCAAACGCGACAGAGAGGAAGCACAGAAAAGGAGGAAGTTGGAAAGTCACGCAACATCCTCGAAAGCAGACTCGTGACAAAAGGGCTTCCCCCGGCCGTCAAGTCGCATGCGCGGCGGACTTCGAGGAACTCGCAGCCTTGAGATCGAGTTCGGTCCGGAAGGAAGTCGCAATGCAGATTGACTCCGGCGCAGATAGGGCACACGCACGCAGCCGTTGGATAAGAACGAAGGCGCTTTCTTGCAACGCCGTCTCCAATGAAACACCTCCAGAAACTCCGAGCGCGCTCGAAGAATGCCACCGGTGACTAATATCGCGCGGGTCAGCAGAGACAAACGGCGAGCCCTGCGAAAACGTAAACAAGACCGCCTGCCGGCCAGCTGCGGCGCTGTCAAAACTTTTGCGTGGAAATGCTGAGAAGACCTCTCACGCGCGGCGGTAGCTTACTTTTCGTTCTCCCTGTGCGGCGTGGTATGCCTTATCTCGCGCTCGCCGATAGCTGCGCGTGGGCCGAGACAAGCCGCCGGCTCATGCGGCGAAGGCGGAAGCCACGCAATTTCCTCGGTCGTCTAAGCTCGTGACGAAGGGCTTCCCCCGCGCGCCAACTCCTCACGTGGCGCGAGCCAAGGACACGGTTTCGGAAGGCAGCTTCGGGGGTGCTCTTGCCCCACAAACGCGGCGGGTAGTACGCTCGGCACGCATAGAAGCACGCGCAAACCACGGCACACGACACTGAAACGCCAAAAACGATGCAACCTTCACCGGTGCGAGGCGGCTCGTCCCAGAACCACGCCCAGCGAGTGCCGCATCGGGATGTTTCTTCCAGCAGGAAAACAAGAAAAAAAAAAAAAAAAGATCTGCGATTGTCACGAGTACGTAAGCCCGCAAAACGAGCACAAATACGTCTACCCAAAGTAACATACACCGGCGTACGCCAGCGAAACCCCGTACACTTCTAAACACAGCTAAAGGAAAACCGCATGCATACGATGCATATGTGGCCGTCGAAGCAGCAGTTGTCAGGCGCTTCAGACAAGTAGGTTCCAGTAGTTGCAAAGAACGTTAGCAACCGCTGCGGCTAAGAGACACATGCGTCGTGCTGGAGCGCACCTGTTCTTACTCGCCGAAGTTTAAGCAAGGCAGAGGAAACACGCTCGACAATTTATGCAGCAAATATCTCGATCGCGTTCACTTGGGTGTCATTGACGCAAGCTGACTCACCGCACAATCGATATATCCTTGCGGAGCTGCGTGCGAAGAGCCGTTTTAAGCCTATGTCAGGCATCGCAGGATATATCACAGTGGGAACGGCAAATGTGGGCGTAAAGATCATCGGGGCGAGCCGGTACATAGCACGAAAGCTCAGTTTCGGAACGCGAGTAACGAAACGTTGCCCATCTAGCGATACGCCAGTGTTTTCAAAGCGAAGTCCAGCTTGAAATTGAATAGACGGTTTTTTGTCAGTTACCTTGTTAAGCGATGAGAGAGACCACGCCGTTGACCATCGCTCCAGAACGGCAAATCGGTTCCAATTAATAGAGATAACACTTTGGAAAGAATGTAAGGACGGCAGATTACTCATTTGGATTGGATTGACTGGGTGTCTGGCGTCGTTTTGCAGAAAAAAGAATCCAATCAACCCTTGTTGCCAGTAGCATAGCTTCCTAGGCTATGCCAGTAGCATCTTTTTTTCTGACCTGCTCACAGTGCGCTTTCGTTTGATATGGTCCTATGTGATTTCAGAACTAAAGCAGTGCGAATCGGTTTTGCGATTTATTTCTCCAACTGCGCAGAAAAAATTGAATCGATGCTAGACACCGTAATGTCAAAATCTCGTGCTTGCTCCATTTCGTTTTCTCTGCTCTTGTCTTTATTAAACATGATCTAATTTCGCCACATTTCTCAATGAGCACGCGGCAAATACCACGTTCACCGTGGCCACGTTAAAGGATAGTTCTTTCACATATCCAATAACGCTGTAACGTGAGCGCAAGACAACGATGATGTTCCTTCACATATGGTCCGTACTCAAATAAGTTATTATAAGTGCCAATGGTATTAAACTAGTAAACACGTGGCTGCTTTCTCGTCGGAGCATGGAAGTGATGTATATAGGAAAGAAGATGAGGATGAGCGCGTGGGATCGGAGAATAAAGAGAATGATGTCCTAGGCGACAAGACAAGACAAGAATGATGTTAAGGCATCGGAATAGTTCTATCGCTGCGGAAGCTACCTTTGAATGCCTATAACACGATCATAATCACGGATTCCCTGTCAGTATGTACGTTGATTACTGCGTCAACAAAATTGATGCCTTAAAGACACTCCTTATGCTAGTCCCTCCTCAGCTGCAGCTACTGAAATTTGTATGGGTACCTGGTCATTGCGGCTTAGAAGTAAATGAAATCGCCGACTCTCTGGCACGAGCAGCATTGAAGGTCCAGTACTATCAGTCCTTCCCAAATTCGCCACTATAACTGCGACAAGATACAGGAAACTTCCAGGTCAATTTCTGGACTTAGTGTCATAGCACTGGAACCTTATGGCAAAGGCTGGCCCGCGCGACGTGCGGCGACCTCTGGGTGATGCTCGAACCGCTGAAGCTGATGCTTGAGCCAGGTTTCAGCCACACTTCGGTTCGTCCACGACATGAGACCTGGTGTCTTGATCATCAGTGGTACCTCGTAGCGTCCTGCTCTCTTGCGTACTGTGCTATGAAAGTGGATGAGTACTGGGTGCTTGCTGACGTCGTCTTGTCCGTGAGTGACGCTGATGGCGTCTAAGCGCCAGATGGCTGATGGGTCTCGAGGTAGGACTTTGGTGCGCCAGTTGTCGGAACAAGCTAGGAACGAGGCAGTGGCATTGATGTTATGCGACGACAAGCGATAGTTGACGTTAGCTGCCGCTCCCTGAAGGACCAAGCTAAATATGGTCTCAACTGCGAACAGAGAGTCGATAACGACGCGCCCGGTCACTACCCTCCAGTAGTGATCTGAGCCGATCAAAATGCTTATCATGGAGTCTTGGGGTTGGTCTCCTTGAGGTGCATCAGCAAACGCCAGATTGCGGTCACGCATCATAGCGATAACACTCGGATTTAACGTGGGACCAGTTACAGCGCAGACCTCTGGCACCTCCAGAGCTTCAAGATCGACGTCGATAGGCCCATACGTCCACTGAGCGTGACGTTTATCCTTCGGCACTGGTAATGTCGTGGATGATTTGACTCACCGGACGTAAAGACGTCCACCTCTTCAGTTCCAATGTAAGATAGGCGAAGCTGCTGTGATATGCCCTTACGGATGAACGTTCCTTGGCTGCCGGTGTCAAGCAGCAGTCACACTGGTACGCGCCCACCAGTTCCGTATGCCCAAACTGTAGCTGTTTGGAGCAACACAGACGACGAGTGCGTGCTGCTTGCAGGGGCCGTTGTTACGCGCTTTTCTCGCTGTGAGGTCACCTCTAGGGGTTCAGTTGCAGTCAACTGTGGACTGTCAGCTCCATCGTTGGCGCCAGATCTCGCACAGAGCAGAAATATGGCGTCTGGAGCATCGGTCACACTTAAGCCAGGGTGCGGTTCGGCTACTGCGAGCAATGTGTCCTTGCTTCCCGCATCTGAAGCAGCTGCTGCTGGAAAGACGTTGACACTTTTCCTCTGCTGATAGCGTGACCAGACAATCACGCGTCATGTGTCCCTAGGTGCCACAGAGGAGACATATCGTCTGTTCAGGCCTTGAATTTGAACTTGCCGATGATGACCGTGCTGTCAGTGCTAATGCGGACGGCAGATAAGGTGGCGTCATGGTGTTCGTAGTATTATTACGGTTCGGTGACGGGCTCGCTGAAGCGGGTTTCTCGCATGGCGCGCGACTCTCCTCTCTGCTTTCGACTTCAACTTGAAGGAGTTTCAGGATTGCCTCCACTTGCTTGTCTCTCGACTGGACTACAGAATTCGCGGCATCTGATTCGGTTTTCATGCGTATTCGGTACTGGATCGCCAGGTCCTCTAACAATAAGCGCATCAGAACCAGTTGCAGAACAATTAAGCGCGTATTCAGAAGGCGGCATACCAAGGCTCTCCAAACAGCTGGCCCGGAACTGTATCTGCTCGTACAAGTTCCACAGCCTTGATACTTGAAATGATTTCTATATTGGTCGATGGCTAGAAGGCTGTCAAGATGAGGACATCCTTTGGGCCAAACCTTTCGGTGAGCACCTTGACGGCGATGCTGTAGTTCGCTTCTGTAAGGCACATTCCTTCAATGGCCCGCTTCGCAGCGCTGGATAAGTATACGTATTCAAGTACTTGAACTTTTAGATGACGGTGAGATCGGGGTGCATGTGAATGGTCGCCTCGTAAGGCTCCCAGGTCCACCACCACTCCTTCTCGGCCCGTGATTTCTCTTTCGACCAGGTTCACGACTCCTCTCGTACCGACGTCACACCAGGCCGGAACTTCGTTTTCGACTGGCTTCTCGACCCCTCTCGTAACGACGTCGCAGCAGGCCTCGACTTCGCTTGCAACCGGCCTTACGACTTCTTTTGCCTCAACGTCGCCACAGGCCACGACTTCGCTTTTGACGGACCTCAGAACTCCTCCCGCATCGGCGTCGAACCAAGCGACGACTTACTTATACGCGTCAACCACAACTAGAACGAGTTTCGAGCACACGCTGAAAAACCCGCCGCTTTCCACGCGATCCACGACGCTTCAGTGGGCGGACTCGTCCGCAAGGTATGCCGTGTAAAGCTCGATGGGCGAGGGAAACCATGGACTCACCGAGCGCAGTGACTACAAGGGCCCGTTTAATCACGGCCTGAACCACAGCTTGCGAAAGCAGTGCTACTTCCCAGACCCAAAGGACCAACGCATGTACTATCCGTCGTGTGGCACCATGTACCCCCAGGACGTGCCTTATGGAGAACAACAAGCGAAGCCCTACTTCTAGTCCTACACGTGCCTCAAGCCCGATCCTGGTGGGTCTATCTTCTTTCAAGCCCAAGCAAGTAAACTATTGGTACGGTGAGCAGCAGCGCTACTACGAGCAACACTCAACCAGGTACATGTATCTTATAAGCGTCCACGATGCCACCAAACATCACAAGAAGATGACGCCTGATGCCAGAGACCTGCGCTGGAATTGCGAGCGCCACACCGCACAGCTCCATCACTACGCCATGTGCATCATGCAGGGATCCGGCACAAACGAGGACTCTCGTGAAGTGGGACACACAGTAATCAAGTCGCCGAAAGACTGCCGTAGCTATGTTTCCAAAAACGCTGTCAAAACTCAAACTGATGAACCAAAAAACTTCAGTTCGACGTGAGTCATTGTTGGCGACGCCAAGACACACGCCGACAAACCGCTACCGGCAACAGAGCTCGTGGATGAATCTCCGGTTCCTTCGAACGTGGCCGAGATTCCCGTCCTCGGTGAGGTCACTGGCCAACAGAACCAAGATGCATCGGCTCCGTCCCTCGTTAAACAAGGAAGAAGAAAAGTCGTCATTCACCTCGGAGTCTTCATCCAGCTTGGATGCACCTGCGAGCCAGGCATCCACTCAGGACTACCTGACACCCGAAGTGGTCAAGCAGCGCATAAATGCGCAGCTACTACAAAGGCTTCCGAGGCGATACCAACAACGGCTCGTGAACATGAATCCGAAAAAGTACGGGAATGATCAAGAAACCTTGCGAATCTACGAAATCAAGCCAAGATCAGACTCGGCGGCTTGTCCTTTTCTCCACAACACTTTGGTGCCGAAATCCCGGGTTTCGGCACCAATATGTTACGACAGAGACGAGACCGACACCCGCGTTGCCCTGGTTGAACACTTCGTTCTTCACTTTTTTATTGCGGGCTCACGTGTCCCCCACCCTGCGCTCGCTTCTTCCTGCGTCTGGTGCGCAGCATAGCGCACGGAATCGAACGCCCGACCTCTTGCTTGTGAATGCTAAGCGTTAGCCATTGAGCCACGAAGAAGCACCTTCTTCAACATCGAAACGGCAAGCTTTGTATATCCACCAGTTACTGATGGCGATGGCCATCTCGGGGGAGCTATCCGGTTTTCAGTAATACCAGTGAGATGGCGCAATGAGCGCGCGTCGCTGGATCGCTACGACGTGGCGGCGTGCGCTGTCATCTCCCACGCAGAGAGGGGGGGAGGGGGGTTGGACACTTACGCGCGCACGCTTATCTCGTGGTGGGTAGAATCGTACGTCCTGAACTTTCAGCGGAACGATTCTGTTGTAGCTACCGGGCGCAAAATGGTCACTGCACTCGCTGCACGGTCTCCGTTTGTGAAAAGGGCGTGCTTTTCAGACACAGCGAAGTAACAACTGAGACGCTTATTTGCGTTGATCGCTTCGCTTTCCACTCATCATCATGTACTCCGTAGATATGCTGCGATTTTTTTCATATCATCTGCACCATGAAAGTGTTCTGTTGGGAGAGCAAAAATTCCCTCAGTCGTTTTAACTAAACTCGGAATAGAGCACATATACTTGCAGCTATGCAACAAGGGAATGGCTCGCATGTAGCCATTGGATCGGGCTTAACAGGTGTAACCTGGAGGCTTACAAAGAAGGTTCAACTTAAATTGAGAGCGACACAGTGAGTGGATGAAGGGAAAATGAGACTTGTAATTCAGGGAACAATTATGGGTGTTCAGGACATCTTAGTCGAAACCGAGAAAAATAAATGGACAGGAGGAAAAAATGCAGCAAGTAGGTGAGATAACAGCTGATGAATAAAAGTAGGAAACTGCATTGTAAGAGAAGGCAAACGCTGATGGTGTGACAAAGTTGCAGGTGCAGCATGGCAGCAGCGTGCGTGAACATGACCGGGATGGTTGGAGGAACTCTGGGAGGGGAATTGGCCCTGCAGTGGGCGTAGTCGATCTGATGTTAATGAAAATGAGTTGGGACGTGAAACCGCAGATATTACTTCATGATGACTATGGTGATGATCGGTAATGATTTCCACCATTACACGATGCCACATGAAAACCCTGGGAGCACAATAAACTATAATTAAAAGAGCCATATTTTGGAAACGCTACAAACCTATCGAATTTATCTGCAGTTCACACAGAACAGATAGTTCCTTGCCTGTTTTTTTATTCTGTTCTTGCTGTATTATTAGTTATGTGATTCCTCTTCACGTGTGCCACATGACCATTGGAGCAAATAGAAGAATAGAAGAAAAAAGAAGAATAGAAGAAAAAAAAGAGTCTTACTTGTATTCGATGTTTTAGGACTCTGTGTTCGAATTGGAGCGGTATTCCAGGCGCCGCCTCACATGAACACTTGTTTTTCTCTATGAATGGCTCACACCGGCTTCAGCGAAATCACGGCCAACGTTAGGGTGGCTTGAGATACGAGTAGTTCCATATTTCTCTATCGCTTTCCTTGTCCGAGATTCTTCAAACCTTGACACCATTCCGCGGGCACACGATAAAGTTCGCACTCTTTCTGAGTCCTGAAGTCTGTGGCATTCTTGTGAGGTCTTGGGTACACAACAAGGAAGACAGCGTCATAAAGGAACATACAGAAAGGCTTTGAGACAATCTACACGGTGTTTAAACGAGTATATCTCCAAAGGACGCTTAGACAAGCACACGTACTTGTCTTCATCAGGGCCACTATCTTTGACTGAGATTACAGTACAGCTCACTCAGTCCTATGATGGGAGAAGAGCAGTGAACGTGCGCACACGAATACGCAAGGAAAGCAAGAACATCCAATACGTAAAAGAAAAAAAAAAGAAAACAGTCACTGCTTTGCCGAGAAGGCGAAGCAATGAACGCGATAGCAACAAATCGGAAGGTCACGCACAGAATGACAAGTAGATCGAAACGTGCCCCGCGTTTCTCACGCACAAATTACGCACGAAACGCATTCACAGGTACATATTAACGCAAATGAGCGTCTCATTTGTTACTTCGCTGTATCTGAAAAGCGCGCCCTTTTCGCTAACGGAGGCTGTGCAACGATTGCAGGGACCTTTGTGCGACCAGTAACTACAACAGAATCGTTCAGACGAAACCCAAAGGCTAGCCAAGACGTACGATTCTTCCAAGTGCAAGATGGGGGTGCGTGATCGAGCGTGCACCTCCTTATTCTCTATGCGGATCAAAGTACGCGTGAGAGATGAGAGCCACCGCGTGCTCACTGCGCCATCTTGCTGATAGTGCTGAAAACTCTATAGTCCCCCCCCCCCCCCCCCCCGAGATACCCGCCAACGGCGTAAAGTAGTAGATATGAATAGCTTGCCGTTTGAACGTTGAAGGAGGGACTTGTCGGTGGTTCAGTGGTTAACGCGTCGCATGCACGACGCAGAGGTCCCACGTTCGGTTCTGCGCGCCGGAGTCTTTTTTGGGGATTTTTTTCTTTCTTGCGTTTTCATATGTATAGATACTTATACATATTGTCACGTGATCGTCTACAAAAAGAACTTCGAACCTTATGCGACTGAGTACCTCCTCGTCGTTCCACCAGGGCTACGTGCTGACATTTTATCTGCCTGCCACGACGAGCCTTCCTCCGGCCACCTAGGATTCACACGTACCCTTGCCCGGATTCGGACTCGCTACTACTGGCCAAAGCTCACGCAGGATGTCAAGCATTACGTTAAAACGTGCAATCATTGCCAGCGCCGTAAAGCCCCACCTGTGCGCCCTGCTGGTTTATTGCAGCCTGTTACACCCCCGTCACAACCATTTGAACGAATCGGCATGGACTTGCTTGGGCCCTTCCCGAAGTCACATGATGGCAACCGCTGGATAGTAGTCGCTACTGACTATTTAACGAAGTACTGCGAAACGAAAGCCCTACAACGAGGCACCGCCAATGAGGTTGCGTATTTTTTCATCAACAACATCGTCCTCCGCCATGGAGCGCCAACAGTTCTTACCACTGACCGTGGAACAGCCTTTACAGCCCAATTGATGCAAGACGTCACGAGACTTAGTGCAACAGCTCATCGCAAAACAACCACATACCATCCACAAACCAACGGTCTGACGGAGAGATTAAACAAGACGCTCGCTGACATGGTATCTATGTACGTCGACCGTGATCACAAAAACTGGGACGCAATTTTGCCATACGTAACGTTCGCTTACAACACTGCGGTTCAAGAGACTACGGGTTTCACTCCCTTCCGGTTGCTTCACGGCCGAGAAGCAATTGCGATGCTTGATGCCATGCTGTTGCCTGACACGACCGATATTACTACTGATGCGAACGACTTTAACCGGCACGCCGACGCGGCCCGCCAGCTTGCACTCGAGCGGATCCGAAAACAACGACGAATCGACTCGCAGAGGTACAACTCCCGTCATCGCCATGTCATTGCCAACCCGGTAATCGGGTCTGGCTGTGGATCCCCGTTGCAAAAGGGGCTACTCGGAAAAGTTACTTCACCGCTACTTCGGTCCCTATAGAGTACTACGGCGCCTCACAGATGTCAACTACGAAATTCTGCTTGAAGACACAGCTCAGCGGTCTCGATGTTCCCAGCAGGCCGACATTGTTCATGTGTCACGGATGAGGCCACACTACCCCCGAGCCACCTGACACTGCTTCATCATGCGTCTTTGTGCGTGTACGCGACTACTTTAACTTTTAATCGGCATTGGTGATCGGGGTGGTACTTTTTTTTTCGAAGGGGGGGGGGATGCCACAAGCATGGAACGAGGTTTAGCCATGCCAAGGCGAGTATGTGCCATGGTGTGAGAGAAGAGGAGGACGGTTGGGGTGCTCGTGCTCTAACGTTCGGTTCGGCTCGACATCCAGTGCTGCTCCTGTGAACAGACGTTGTGATCGTTCTGTGAACACGTGACAATATACGGTGTATGACATTGACGCCGACGTCAACGCCGACTCCCATGCCGGCGGCGAAATCCAGCCGAGAGTGCAATAAAAAGAGAGGCGTATGTGTACGTATAGCTTCAAGAAGTTGGCACATGGTGATCGGAAAGTGGAGGCAACCAGATGTCATGAAATAACAAGTTACAGAAACCGACGCCAAACTGAATGCAACGAATGAAAACTAAAATCACAGTTTGTGAATGGCATTTAGCGAAAAAAATAACATGAACAAAAACGGAAGAAGGCACAAACAGGTGCCAACCATCTTCCCTTATTGTTCGTGTGTTTTGCGCAAACTGCCATTATAATGTCATACCAGCTCGCTCAACGCTCGGTTCTTCAAATTACGATTTCGCAGCAAAGGTGAAGTTATGAATGTGACTGCAACACAGTGGAATGCCCTACCACCAAAGGCTATATAGCCACTGACTCTTATGGATCCGATATTGCGTAACTCTACAAAACGTCCGTGTGAGGCGACACGGTCGCTTCATGGAGCGCAGTGGTTTTCACTCAGTCTGTCACTGCAACGCGAAGTGAAAGGTGGGAGCACAGCAAGCGTATACGAGCCGTCTACCGATGTTTTTCGAGATCGCGCTCGTGACCGGACCCTTCTGATCAAGGTTTGCTGTTGCAGCTCCTCCGGCACCCACCGGCGCCCGCTCCTGCGCCTTCGTCTGACGAAAGAAATGGGCGGGGCGATTCCTTTCTGCTTGAGGAACCATCGACGAGATGCTTCGTTCGCGAGGCGGTGTTGTCGCGAGCGCCCTCTGTGCGGTGGAGATGGCCGGCTCGTTTCATTTCTGCTTGAGCCGCATTTGTCCCCAGCACTCACGCGCCTTTACTTGCGGGTAGAATATACGAAGCGTGGGACAAGGTTATCAATTCTCACTTTATGCGGAGCATGACGACAACGGCGACGGTAAAAAATCGTTGAGAGTGTCCTTTCAGTAACTTTTATCGGCACAAAAAAGGTCATGGATCTATAGTTACTTTTTCGCAAAGACAACAAAATTGAAATCATAAAAGAAAACATGTGCGATTGTTATAAGATCATACTTGATTACCTGAGGACAAAAAAAAACATACTGAAATGAATACGCGAAAGAAAATGAGGCGTACGCCTGCTTCTAAAAAAGAAAAAAAAGGGACGTGATTGATAGACACTTTGTCAATTGCGAAGTGTGTTCGGCAAAAGCCTGTGGCCATTTGACTAAGTGCCATGTTTATTTAAAAAAAAAAACATTGATAATTTATTGTTTAGTTTTCTCTGTTTTATTTATTTTCTTTTTACATCATATCAGCAATACCGTGTTTGCTGAGGAAGTGTGACGGGGAGGGGCCATAGCTGGCACCTATTTAGGGAACGGATGGATGGATGGATGGATGGACGTACGAACCAGAGGTTTTTAAGGCTTTCACTTTATAAGTCTGCATGCGTTCTTTTTCGACCATTATTAACCTGTCTCATCTTGCTAGCAGAGGGTAATTCCCACCTCTCGCTTCAACCGCACGAGCTTGAAGTAACAGTGCGAGAGATAATTCCAGGAAACGATAACTAGAGCCCTGATGCGAATGTTGAAGGCACATAACTGTGGAACGTGTAATTTTAGGAATCCTCGACAACGTTGAATAGATATTTTTGAAAATTTCTAAAAGTCTGCAAAATCATCACTTTTTTAAAATTGCAGGATCAATAATCAGAACAGACACAGCTTGCGTTCTGCAAATAGGCATGTTTTCATAAATTATGGCAAGACCTTGAAGCTACAGCGTCATCCTTCCTTGTTTACCCTTTGTTGTGCAGCAACACTAATATCTGTCATTGCTCGAAATTTGCTGTACGATAGCCACCTCACCCTTTGTTGTGCACTCGAAGATTCAATTTTTGCTCGCCCAACGTTCAGCATTCCACCTAAAAAGCTGCTCTATTTTTTTTTTTTTCATCAGTGCCGGTCTGCGTACTTCCGCGATTCAAGTTTTGTGGATTTTGGATGTCACATTGGTCGATTACATGAGGGGAAAATTCACAGCATATCCGCGGAGTGAATGATGATGAGTGGGACGAAACGTCCATACGTCCGTCCATGAGTCTGTCCATCAGTCCGTCCGTACTTCCGTACGTCCGTGCGTTCGTCCATGCATCCATCCGCGCGTCCGTACGTTCATGTCTTATGTCTCTTTGTGCGTCTATCAACTATACGAAATTGTCAAATATACTAAAACCACTAACGACGTCTATTAATATTATTTTCAAGGACAGAACGCCATCTACTGCATGAGAAGGGAGACATACTGTGCACGGAGGAGGGACGAGGGATTGCCCTAGACCACGGTGTAAGAAAACTATTCTTACACCGTGCCCTAGACCACAGGGAGCTTCAACCCAAAAACTTGCATTTACAAATGAGCAGAACGATTACCTTCTGCGAACAGCACTTGAAGTAGCGTTTTATATAGGGCGATGGATCCCATATACGGAAATTCTTTGCGAGAGACAGAAGAAAAAACAAAACAAAAACTAAACCCTATGTGAGAAAAAATGCTGCGAATATAAGATAGAAAATTAGGATACAACGCTCCTTTCTGACTTACAATTTGATACCGTAGAAGAGACGACAGGCCAGTAAAAAAACAATAACTCATGCAGCAGAGCTGTCGTCCATGCCCATTTTTTTTAGCGGTACGTCATTTCCTGCACTGTTGTGAAATTTCAGCGAATCGTCTCGCCCAGACGTTAATTTTAACAGTTAGAGTTCTTATTCTGCATTTTTATCGATACGTAGCAGCCATTTCTCAATTGTGACGTCACAAATTCCACACTATACTTTCGTAATAATTAAAGAAATAGTTATATAATTAGGATGCGCTGATATCGAAAAGACCATGTTTAATATACTCTAAGGCCATCGTATTTCTTTGACGGTAGCGCAGACTTCTAAAGCATCATTTCCTCCTTGCCCTTCGCTTTCGGCCTCCGTTGGTCAATGGCGCGTTCGTATACTGACTTCATGAGTCCGCCGCTGTAGAGTGGTGGTTAGGGTGCTCGGCTGCTGACACAAATGTCGCGGGTTCGATGCCGGCTGCGTAGGTCGCATCTCAATGGCGTCAAAATGGTCGAGGCCCATGTACTGTGGGACGCCAGTGCTCGTAAAAGAACACCAGACGCTTGAAATTCCCGGAGCCCTCCACTATGGCGTCTCTCATAATCACATCATGGCTTAGGGACGTGAAACGCCAGATATTGTTATACCGACTTCATGTTGCAGTGCAGTGCGGTGAAGTGCTTGCTCGAAGCGCGCAAGTTCTGGCCGCAGATTCACAAACTTTTCGCTCTTAATATACTGTAAGAACAGTTAGCGGATTTCTGGGCACCTTAACAAGCATCGCGTATTTTACGGGGAACAAATTGCCCACTGATGCTCACCAGTGATCAGTGGTGTAGGCACAAATTTGTTTCGGCGGGGACACGTTTTTGATCTGACAAGGGGATCGGGTAGTCAAGGGGCAGAAAGAAATTTTGGGACGAGCGCTTGCTGAATGCCCCACTAAACGGCTACGCCACTGCCTATCGCCAACTCTTTTTGTGGCATTTTACGTGCGAACACGCCATGGCGCACGTGCCATGGCGTGTGTGACGTCATGTGCTTCTAGAAGTCGAGCCATCGTATACCTCACTGCCAGCCACCGCAAACAGTACAGTTTTCAATGCTCAGCTGAAGAAAACTGGGGTAGCGGCATCGCACGCTCAGCTGACTACGAAACAATATCGTTGACCGGAACACAGACGCTAGCAAAGTAAGTACCTTGTTACTTTACGGCTCGCGTGTACACCACTGTTGCCAGACTCTCGGGCCACTCGCGGGCTTAAAAAAACATTCATTATAAATTAAGTGCACAACCACATGCGCTGAAATTTCGCCAGGTTGTTTGTGAACATCCACGGATGAACTTACATAACACAGATTATGAGCGAAAATTAGGTGACATGGCCAGGCCTGAAGACAGGAATTTTTTTTTTCAAGGAGGGGGCCCACTTGTTGATAGCCCTGAGAATCACTTACTTTTTATTTGTATTGAGTGAAATAGCCCGCACCATGCAGATTTTAGAGGAGGGCGGCCCCCCCCCCCCCCTATCTCTCTAGCGGTGGGTCTGGTCATCATGGCCCCTTTGAGACTTGTAGAGAGTGATTTTATAGCATTCAGAGAACCTGTACACAACCATCTTGGTATTTTTCCAAAGGGAAGCATAATCGGCATTTGACACCACCCATATAAAAACGTGAAATCCAAAATACACGGCCCAACAGAATGAACGGCCAGTTGGCAACACCAGGATGACCTGCGCTGTTCCTCCAACTACAGTGTTCTAGAGAACACCCTACTCCACCCGAACGAGTGTCTGGGTTTTTATTTTTTCAAACTTTGCATTGCCCGCATGCAGCAACTTCGTTGTCCGCCTCGGTAGCGCAGTGATTCTGCTTCTGGTCACCGACGCGTGCGGACGCAGGATGGAAAGCTCATCCCGAGCAGCAACAGCGGCCGACGCCGGCCGCGGTACAGCGTCTCCTCTCGTTCCAAAGGACTACAGGATTATTCTGCCTTCGTTGCCATCAGGTGAAGCGATGCGTCGAGCAGTAGCTCTACACTGCGACGTCAGCGGCCGACCGTACCGCATCGACGACTTCAGGAAACCTCTCAAAGATTTAGGCGTCATACAGCAAGTAAGTGGCATCGGAGCATATCAGATGTCGCACGTGTGGCTATTGAACATGAAGACCGTGGAAGCAAAGAAAGCGCTGACAGACGCAGGCGTTATCAAAGTTAAAGACCGGGTATGTCTAGTCATTGACCCGACGCGGCAAGAAGTTAAAATGAAATTGCACTGGCTAGCGTTCGATGTTACAAAAGACGCTATTCGACGTGCCTTCTATGAATACGGCGACGTTAAGGAGGTGACCGATGACCGATGGAGAGTTGAGGATTTTGAAGGAGTTGAATCGACCACTCGTGTAATACGCATGCAACTACGAGATGGCGTTTCTGTGGATCAACTGCCCCATCAGGTGCGTATTGGCAGCAGTACGGCACTGGTCGTGGTGCCGGGAAGACCGCCTTTGTGCTTGCGGTGCCGAAGCACGGGGCATATGCGACGCGATTGTAAGGTCCCAAGGTGCAGCGAATGCCACTCTTTCGGTCATGAGCAGGATGAGTGTAACCGTTCATACGCACGAGCTGCAGGGCGACGACCAGAGACTCAACAGAGTGAACTTCTCATGGATGAGGAGGAATCTGAACAAGCGTCTTTGCCTGCGATACCACAGAAGCAGACGACATCGGACGACACGCCGGTGCTGAAGAAAAGCAAGCAAGTTTCTTCAGCCCAGGACACGAACGCCGGGCGGACGATGGGAAGTCAAGCGGCCCCAACGACTAGCGAAGAGACGCGTCCTGCGCCTGCGATGCACGCCGCGTCGCAGCTGCAAGCAACGCGCCCTGAAACGCCGGCGTCCCAGGCCAACGCTGCTTCGACTCCTCTAAACTCGGCTTCACAGCACTCTTTGGCGAACGAAACACACGAAAATGAGGATTTGCCTAGTGATCTGGATACCTTAAACATGGAATTAGAATCGGCGTCTGCAAAACGCCGTCGCGATTCAGACGACGGTGCTCAAGTAGACGAAACGCAAGTAAAGTCGGAAATGCAGTGGAAGGTGGTCAGTGGAGGCAAGAAACGAAACTCTGCCCGCCAACGGTCGTCGTCGCTCAAACGCGACGATGGCCGCTCAAACTAAAGGTGAACAACATGGATCCGCCCTGGACGACGAGAGCCCAATAAGTGAACGTGCAGGGCTCTCAGCTTGGACCCGCTCACCGATCACGTCGCTGAGCGGGTTCGTGAAAGCAGCGACGCTCAATATACGAGGACTGGCTTCCAGGAAGAAACAGAATCAGCTCTACAGACTAGCCATGGACCAAGACCTGGACATTATTGCAGTTCAGGAAACCAAAGTGGAGAGCGTGGGCGCCACCGAGAGCCTACTGCAACGTTTCACCGGACGCTACACCGCCAGCGTCAGTCATGCAGTTGGTAGGTCGGCAGGGTGTGTGATCTTTGTGCGGAATAGTTTAGGTGCCAGTGTTCAAAACGTCACGTCTGACTCATCCGGAAGGTTTGTTGTATGTGATTTGACCTTCTTTTCTCTTAATTGGCGAGTGATTTGTTTATATGCACCTCTTAAAGTTGATGAACGGTGTGCAACATTCGACGAAATTCGTACTTATTGTGAATGCGATCGCATAGTCATCCTTAAGGGAGATTTTAATTGTGTGATCAGTGCCGATGATAAAACAAGTACATCCAATTTCAAAGACTCCAGCACAGTCGCGTTAACGAATCTAATTTCTGACTTAGACCTTGAGGATGTTGCAGAGTGTATTGGTAAAGGACCAACACTGTATACGCATTTCCAAGGCTCCAGTCATGCGCGCCTAGATAGGGCCTACGTATCACTGGATTTAATTCCGATTATCAGTGAGTATAATGTTCTCCCTATTTCATTTAGTGATCATTGCTTAGTATCATTTGTAATAGGTAAAAGGAATAGACGTAGACCAGTATTTAACTGGGACACGTGGAAGCTGAATTCTAATCTCTTGGAAGATGAAAAATTTATGGACAGTGTTCGAGAGGCGTTGGTAAACATAGATAGTGGAGACCAAAAATACGGGGTGAAGTGGGAACAATTTAAACAGAATATAAAGTTGATAGCTATAGAACGCTCATGTGTAATAAAACACGGAAAGAGTGAAGAAGAAAGAACCCTACGTTTAAATCTCAAAGAACTGCTAGCAGAGGACAGCAAAACGCCAGGCTTATTCACAAATGATATAAGGTCAGTAAAGTCCAAATTGGAACAAATTGATGAGGAGAAGTATCGTGGCGCACAAATAAGGGCAAAGGCAGAGAAAATGACCGTAGGAGAGAAACCGACCAAAAGAATGCTTGGTCTCGAAAAACGAAACGCTCAGCGGAATGTTATACATCAGATTGAATACATGGGTAACGTTACAAGTGAACAAAGATATATAGAGGATGCTTTCAACGAGTACTACACCACTTTATTTGATAAATGTAAAGTAAATGTAGATGAATTCAAGAATGAATTTTTAAAATTAATGCCAAAGGTTGAGGACTGCAGGAAAGACAGCCTTGAATGTCCTATTTCTGAACCGGAAGTGACAAAAGCAATCATTGCTCTCCATTTGGGAAAGTCCCCAGGACCTGATGGCTTAACAGCCGCATTTTATAAGGAATTCAAACACGAACTAGCACCGATCCTGGCAGCGGTTTTTAACGAAGCCCTAGACATAAAGACTTTGCCACCTTCTTTTCTGCTATCTCATACTATTTTAATACCAAAAACTGAGGACGCAGTTAAATTACGTGAAGTGAAATCGTACAGGCCAATTAGTCTCTCAAATATCGACTACAAGATTTTGATGAAAGTGCTAGCAAGGAGACTGCAGACAGTTATTAATAACATTGTAGGCGACCACCAGACATGTGGAATCAAACGGCGCACTATATTCACAAACATTCACAAGGCACGAAGTGTATTGGAGTGCTGCGATGCCACAAATGATCACATCGCGATGATCCAGATAGATTTAGAAAAAGCATTTGACCGAGTACCGCACGAAATTCTTTTTCTTTTAATAGACTATGTCAATGTTGGCAAAGTAATTCGAGATACAGTTCGAATGGCATATACTGGATGTAAAACTCGGCTAATCATCAACAAAGTTCTTGGGAAACGAATTAATGTCAGACGTTCTGTACGACAAGGCTGCCCTTTGTCTTCCCTCCTATTTTCAATTTATATAGAGTCATTTTGCCAAAAAGTCATGAAAAGCAATAACATAGTGGGGTACAAACTACAAGAAGCTGAAGTGCGGGTACTGGCATACGCAGATGATATAGCTGTGTTTTGTAAAGATTATGATAGTATCACTGAAACCATAAAAATTGTAAACCTTTATTGTAATGCAAGTGGTAGTTTGGTAAACTGGAGCAAGTGCCTGGGTTACTGGCACGGCGAATGGCCTGTGACTCCACAATTTGTGGCTGGTATTTCATGGACTACTACTCCGGTACGATACCTAGGTGTGCCATTAGAATATTATTGTGACAGTGAACCGTACTGGCGGCGTCAGGCCGTGGAGCTACGAGAAAAAGCTGAAAACTTCAATGGTTTCCAGTTATCAATTTTCGCCAGAGCGACATTTTGTAACGTATTTTTAGTCAGTAAGCTCTGGTATGTCCTTCAGGTAATGCATTGTTCACGTGTGAATCTACAGAAGCTTCATCGAATATTTGCTGTTTTCTTGTGGGGTTCTTCTTGGGAGCGAACAAGTAGAACTAACTTATTCAGACGGGTTCGCTCTGGAGGACTTGGTCTGTGTCATTTGTACCTTCGTCAGTTAGTTAATCGGTTTATGTTTTTCCGAAATAATCGAGACCCATTCATACGTACTGTTATACAGCTTAGGCTTGGAAGACGGTTGCCAGAATTTGTGGTAGCATCTGTTCACATGAAAGCAAGTGTTAGAGGTTTCTTAAAAGAAGTTGTTGATTCATGTCTCTTTCTAAAAACGCGTTTTTCATTGGAATACCTCAGTACGGTTTCGCGTAAAAAGTTATACAAAGATTTAGTAGAAACAGTTCTTCCTGTTCCCCTATATAGAGCATTATACCGTGTAGGCCCAGGCCAAAATGTCTTAAGCCGTGTTAAAAAAATGGAGGTAACACCTGGAGCGAAATCCTTTTTCTTTAAGTTGCACACTGGGACCTTGCCCGTGAAAACATGGATGCAAGAAAAAGGCTTATTCGTTCCTTGGGGTGTTGATTGCCTTCTCTGCAAAAAGCCGGAAACAATTGAACATGTTTTCCTGGACTGCTGGGATGCAGTCTTTTTCTGGGATGTTCTCCAAAGGACTTTGAAAAAGGATCTGCCTCTCGATGCCTATGGCATCAGATTTCTACCAGTATCAAATGAAGAAGGAATACCTTTCGACCTAGTTATGTTACTGGGCCTGCACGGTATATGGCAATCTAGAATGGCGGTGCGCCATGCTGATGTTAACGCACGTCCGGTCAGGCAATATTTCTTTCAATCTGTCTGTTCGTTCGTGGAAGCACAAAAGGTTCAACAAGAGGTGCCCGAATGGCTTCATCAAGTAGAAAGCCTTCTACAGATGAAGGAATTTTAAAAAACCTGTTAAATATGATGCTTTTTACCTCTTTTTTGTTTCATGTTTCTACTTTGTTTGATGTATATATGTTTGTGAATGTTGTATGTAAACAGGCAATAAAGAAAGAAAAAGCCTCGGTAGCGCAGTAGGCAGCGCGTCAGTCTCATAATCTGAAGGTCGTGAGTTCGATCCTCACCCGGGGCAAGGCGGCAATTTTTTTTTATATGCCCGGAATACACGGGGACCTCTACCGAATTAAGCTTTTCTGAACTCTCGCAAGCTGTATGTTTTTTTTGTTATTAATTTTGTTCATACATTAGGCCAGAGGTGTAACTTTACGTAAAGACTCTACCAGGGTCAGCGGGAATGGTTAGTGAAACCAGAATAAGGCTGCGTGATGGCGGCACCCAAAATAAATATCCAGTTTGTCGGGTTCATTTCGGCATGACGCCGCATGTCTAAAACAAAATTCTCAGTAAGGCCTGCAAGACCAGTGGTTCGGGGGGCCTTTCTCTGTCCCGGCATGGACGAGCTCGCGGGAGAGACAGATCAACCTTCTGTTCCTTCCTTCATAACAGACGCCTTGGCGTTCAGCGTATCCACTGTAGTCCTATGCTTGGAATGTGATGCCCTTCAGTGGCAATAAATCATTAAGTGATACGTGAGCCGTGATAACAATCATAATGGCTTGTGGAGGGACTAGTTATAACATAATTAATGAAAAAGACAGCGCTGCAATGTTCCCAAACACGAAGACTAGAACGACACATGGCAAGAAAGACGCAGAGAAGTGTAACCTGAATTACTGCGACACAGATATTTCGGCACACAGCAGCGAGAAAAATTGTAGAAGCATACAGTACTATGGTTGAGGAAGTTTGGATGCACGCGTGAGTTCCCCGTCCTTCCCACATACAGATGGGTAATTGCTAATTCCAAGAAAACAAAGCTAACTTGAATCACCATGCATGGTTCATCTTGGTTTCTGATGTGACATCGTGTTAAAGGTAATAATAATAATAATAATAATAATAATAATAATAATAATAATAATAATAATAATAATAATAATAATAATAATAATAATAATAATAATAATAATAATAATAATACTAATAATAATAATAATAATAATAATAATAATAATAATAATAATAATAATAATAATAATAATAATAATAATAATAATAATAATAATAATAATAATAATAATAATAATTATTATTACACACTAACCCTGACACTAACCCTGTTTCTTTCCGCAACAAATTGGTCTTACATTTTGGTTGATAATTTCATGTTCACAGCTTCGTTCTTGTATGTATATGACATTCATAATGCTGTGCAAAAAGTTTCTTTGTAATGCGCTTATTGCCCCCTTATTTTTTGTGCTTTATTTTTGTTTGCTTAGGACGAACTGTTCACACTTCCTGCAAGCGCTTTCATGATTTTCCCAGTGTATTATACCACAATCTGTGCCAATTTAACTTACACGTATTGTACACTTCCTAACTGCTGCGTGCCACGAACTGCATCTTTCTAGTTTTTTGGTAACGATGTATGATGTCAATTTATACTTACTTATTTCTTGTTTATTTGTTACTCATGTCTCGAGCTTACGTTTTGGCACCTTTCGCTCTTTTACTTGTTGTACATGTCTTTGTTAGCCCCCCTTACTCAATGCCCTAACCAAGGGCCTGTAAGGTACCTGTAAATAAATAAATAAATAATAATAATAACACGTCCTTTTAGCACTGTTAGCGTTCATGGTTGCCCATGCACGATTCGCCCGCAGTGCCCGTTCTTTTTGTGTTTACGCTCACCATTCTTTATTAATTTATTTGTTAGATGCACTACACTGGTGACGTTCTTGCCAACGGGTCCACGTTATGCTAGCACTTTTTCCTCCACGGACGTTCTGACCCGTTACGGTGGTCTACCGGTTATGTTGGTACACAACTGCTGACTGCAGGTCACCGGATGGAATCTGGGCGGTGACGACTGCATTTTTGATGGAGGCGAAAGCGTTTGAGGCCCGTGCCTATAGATTTAGGTGCACGTTAAAGAACCTTAGGTGGACGAAATATTCAGAGCCCTCAAATACGGTGCTCCTCCGAATCATATTTAGGTACGTGAAATTCCAGATAGTGGTCCTGATTGCAGCTCCGTCCCTCGAGCAGCTACGCAGTAAAACGACACACCATGCTTTATGAGCCACTCCATAGGATCGAGCGGATACGGCACACTTGGCTGCAAAAACCATGGTCGATTGGAAAGGGCAAGGAATCGCCACGCGCGCCACACACGTCTCAAGCGGTGCCTTGGCGCCTCCTTCAAACGAGCACGTGCCCGAAACCGGTGGCGCACAGCAATATATTACCCACGCAGGTCAGTACTCCGATGGCTGTGAATTATGCTAGGGAAGGACGGACCTATCTCACATCCTGTGGGCCAGCCAAGAGGTGGTCCGACAGGGTCGTGCAGTAAGCGAGGGGCGCCATTGCTCAGCACAGATCCGGAGCAATCCGGTGGGTCGAGAACGCCATCAGGACCCAACAGCTCCTGGATGGCGTCTAGGCGTGGGTTCCGCGCTATTTAGGCCGCTGGATATTTACCATCCAGTTTGACCCTTCTCGTGTCTTTCTGGGTTTGTGATTTGGATCTTCTTGGTCGGCCTCTCATCAGAAAAGAGGAATTACGTATTTTTCTGCGTCACAAACCACGTGGAACAGGAAGCGCCAACAACTGGCCAATTTCACGAAGCAAAGAAGGCTTCCTTACAATATCTGGGGTTTTACGTCCCAAATTCGCGACATCATTATGCGGCACGCAGTAGTGGAAAGCTTCAGAAATTTCGACTACCTAATGTTGTTCAACATGTACTGATGTGCACTGTTTCTAAAGCATTTCGCCTCCACCGATATGCTACTGCCGTAATCGGGATTGAACCCGCTACCTTCCGGGGTCGGCAGCCGAGCCCACTAACCACTGATCCACTGTCGCCGACGAAAATGCAAGTTTCCTCACTCACGCGTGGTTGCTGAATAGCACGCCCAAGTGCAAGCGTGTTAGACGCGTAATATCAGCGTCACTATCTACGCTCTGGAATATAATGGCCAAGGACGCGCATTTGATAAGGAGAACCTAGTAAGGTCCGAAAAAAACAAACAAAGCAAATATGGGCTTCTACACACATCCGGCGAGACAGGGTGAGACAACAATGAAGATTGATTGTCTCAATGAGTGTTCTCGGAGGCAGGGCCCGTATCGTGTGAGATAAATTGTCTTTCGAGAATGTTATATGTGCCTTATCCCTGGTCGTCGCTGGAGGCTGATAGCTGCGCTAACGAACGTGGGACGTCTCACAAGCCAAGAATGAAGGGTTGCACGTACGCCTGTTGCGACTGCCTTCAGGCATCCACAATTACTATCCAGGCCCTTGATAAAAAAACGAAGAGTAAGTTCAAGAGCTCGCTTTCTTCGTTAGACGCAATATTAATGAAAAATAAGAGACAACGATGTCCAAAAAAGTATAGGGGATGTTACTAGAAGTGACTAGTGTAAATGTGAAGAAAGAAAAGAGGACGAAAAGATGACCTGTCGACGAGGGGAGCCGAACCTGCGACCTTCAAATTATACGGTGGATGCTATACGACTGAACTATACACGGTTGCGGTCATCCCCCCACGTCCACTTTGCGGGGTATTTATGAGCTATTTGGATAAGAATGGACACTATGAGTGAGGCCGACGCTTGGACAAACGTGATGTGTTGAGGCGCCGTGAATGTTTCACTTAACAACAACAACAACAACAACAACAACAACAACAACAACAACAACAACAACAACAACAACAACAACAACAACAACAACAACAACAACAACAACAACAACAACAACAACAACAACAACAACAACAACAACAACAACAACAACAACAACAACAACAACAACAACAACAACATTAGATTATTATTATTATTAATATTATTATTATTATTATTATTATTATTATTATTTTTATTATCTGGTGCTTTAACGTCCCCAAACCAACCATACGAATATGAGAGACGCCGCAGTGGAAAGTTTTCGAAATAATTCCGACCATCTGGGGCTCTTCAACGTGCACCTAAGTCAAAGCAAATGGCCGACAAAAATTTTCGCCTCGAACAAAAATGCGGCCGCCCTCAGCCGGGAAAATTTCACTTCACCCACTGGAAACGCGTTGAACGGCTCTTAATTTGTTACTTCATGGTCACGATGCAATACTTCACCTTACAGCAACAAAATCGAAATTATGTCAACAAAGAATCCTTCGGCTCGTTCATCAATGCAATCGTTGTGCTCTTGCCCATGCTGTACACTTTGAATAGGGCATTTATTTATATACCCGTAGTGCCGTTTTGTACTGTGTCAATTAAACAAGTATGGTAGCGCCTCCTGCCAATTCGGCACGTGTTGAGGTCTGCACAACACAAAAGTTCAGGCATTTTCTTTGTTCTCGAGTATATCCCTCAAACTCTCGCTCGGACAAGTATGAGTTTGAGCGGTCGACCCCATCTGCATCCGCCCAAATGAGGTCAAATAGAGCGACGTTCGAGTGTCTAAATTTAAGCGAATTCTCGGGACCCTCAAGGGGCTAAATTTAACCTGATGCCTTCTCTTTTCCTCTTTGTTTTAATACTGCGTGCCTTTTGATCACGCCGTGGCTTGGGCACAAGACACGCCCCCCTAATTGCGAGCATTAAACTAAGCGCTTCACGGGAACCTCGATTCTATAGTAGATTGCAACATGCGCGCTGACTGTCGGGTATAATTCTTTCTTTTATTCGCCGGGCCTACGAGGCAGCGTCACAAGAAAACGAAGCATCGCGTAGGCACCCGGGCTTCAGCAGCCACTTGCGAAATCCATTGTCCGTGAGCTATTGCTCACTGCCATCGGATTGGCTAAATCTTAAACTCCCATTCCTGACAGCATTGTCGGGAACTGTATTCGTTCCACAGCACGCACGAATAAAGTATATAGATGACGCACGTACACTGCAGATGCAGGAGCGGGGTATAGTTTGTAATTGAAGGTTTTATTATCGTGATAGCTCCCACGCCTAAGGAGATGGCTGGGGTGAGGGCCGATTGCCCTGGCATCGAGCTTTCATTGGTTTCGGTATTGGGTTTGGTACACCCAGAGATGACACCTCTCGCCACGGCTGGCCGCCATGGTGGTCTATTGTTAAGGGTACTCGACAGCGGACTTGAAGGTCGTGGGGTTGAATGCCGGCCGCGGCAGCTGCAGTGAATGCTAGAAGCTCGCACACTTAGCCTTACGAACACCAGGTGGTTGAAACATCCGGAGCCTTCCGTTACGGCGTCTCTCATAATCATGACGTGGTTCGGGAACATAAAACTACAGTAATTCATATTGTTCTTATAATATAGTATCAGGCGACGGCAGTTGTATCGTTTGGTAGAACGTATCTTGCAGATAGCTTAAAATTATCGAATGGTTTAAGTAGGGCAGATGTGGCTGCATTTTATCCTCCGAGGCAGTGGTGCATATGGTCAATTTCGAGATATGCCCTTGAGTCGCAATAGCTTCTGCCTGAAGTACATATGCATGCACAAAAAACGGGATGACACAACTGCACAGTTACAGTGGTTGGATTCAGTGACGTCAAACAAGCACAAAACAGAAGAAAAGAATAAGAAAAAAGTGCAACCTATCAGACAAAGAGGACAGTGGCTGAAAAAAAAAAGAGCTTCAATGGCACGTTTATTGGGGGTTTGTTACTGCTCCCGTGAGGTCATCTTTTGGGCTCATGTGACGTCTTTCGTAACTTGTCGCACGGCTGAACAATAGGAGTAGCGGAGTTTTCTCTAAGTGATTATGATAAGGAAAAGAAGAGAAAAGTGCCGCCGCCCTTAACTGTCTCTCTTTAAAAGGACACTTCAACAGGTTGGCTCAGAGATGGGGTAGTGGGAGTAAGATATAAAAGGGAAAAGATAAGAGAAGATAAAAAAGAAATAAAAGACAAAAAAATGGGCACATTCGATCTGCAGGAGTAGCGCGTTGCGTCGTGGTCCTCTAGCCTTTTATGCGGGTCGATGTGACGATGAGGAAAACTGGAGCCGGGACATACGGAGCGAAGTCCTCCAACGTCAACCCGTGACCATCCGCAGAACTCACGCCACCGCGAAAGTATAGTTAACTATAGCGAAAGCCGCAGTATTATTACCTGTGCCACGTGGGCGGAGCCACAGACTTAGCCTGAGAACTTTGTCCTTAGACCGTAGTTTATGTTAACCACAACAAAGTTCTTGCCATCCCATATCACGTGGTGGTATAGACGAATATTAGGGCTCCATGCTCTCGGTTTTATTAGAAAAATTCCAATAAACATTCACCGGCAATTTTTTTTGGCAATTCGGATTTATCTGATAAACTCCAATTTCAAGGGCAATATGATCTGGTTCCATCTCTAATCGAAACGGCATGTTATAAGTGCTCGTTTATACGCCTTCTGGTTTGACAGATTTTAAGTTTACCACGGGTCGACAGTATCTCGGAGACATTACCCATCGCACACTTCATAACGGCATTGTCGCGCACGAAGCGAAAGACGTCCGCATGTCAATGAATGTAGGCGCACCCAGATGTGCATGACGGCATCTTGATATAGGGTCCCCTGGCCACACTAAGGCGAGGCAGGCTACAGCGGCGTAGGGCACCCAGAAAACATGAATATACGAGCCCTGGGCTTCGCCACCCGCTGCAATCAGTGCCCCATTCAAGATATTTCATTGGAACAGATGAATGAATGTGTGCTTTGAGGAGGAAAAATACGCCTAATTTCTGCAGCCCAATAGGGCCGCACGGCGCACTGCCTGGGTGCGTTGCAGCCTCACGGAGTATTGGGTGTGCGTGATTGGTTCGCTATCCCGCGCATGCGAGAAAGAACCGGTTCAGACAGCCACGACAGGTCAAGCGTGTGAGGACCGCTCACGGAAACCTTCGCACACTCACATGACGCATTTCTGTGGCACATCCAAGAGAAATTTCGCGTGAGCAACGTGAGAAGACAACGAAAGCTTTGCAGCGACTACACAATAACAACGTGAGAAGACAACGAAAGCTTTGCGGCGACTACATAATAGAGTTCAGCCATTCCGAAGAGTCGACGCCCTCTGAAGGACTCATTGTTTGCGAACTTTGTCGTGTGACAGCGTTGCCAACGGCAAGGGCGCCGTGAGAATTGCGGAGAATTTACGATCGCAGCACCACGTCCATATGAAGAAGCGCCATGTGGATACAGGTTAGATCGTGCTGAAGTGTTTGTGGTTTGAATCAACGGTGGCGTGAGAGTGAATGCAGGATGCTTCGTACAGTTTCACGAGGTCTCGTCGTGCAAGCTTACTTCTACACTGGGGTCTAAACAGACTTGCATGGTTGGAGTCCCATTTGTTCACATCGTCTTGTATCCTATCTCACCGGCCACTCACCACATCAAAGTTCGCTGGAAGAATGTATCATTCGGGCCTGATCAAAGAGAGGAAATGCGAATCCCGCATCATTCCGTATAATTTTTGCCACGCACTCTGCCATGCTCGGATTCTACTGCAACATTGCTGATGGGCCTCTTGGTAGCCTTTTCCGAAGCAAGTGCCCTGTGGAACGCACCATTCTAGGTAGTAATTGAGTATATAGAAAATACTCACATGAGGCCAGTGACAAAGACCTTGCGATGATAATCTCTGATAACAGACGAGCCCATTTTCGTCACCATCGATGGGTCACAGGAACTTCGTCGACATGCGGCCGTGGCTGTGCTTGCAACATTCTACGTTGATGAGCTTCCTGATCACAGAACCATCATGAACGACTTTCAAATAGTGCAGCGATGTCACACAGTATGCATTGGTACATTGATACAAATCGTCCCTGAGAAGGTAGCAAAGACCTTAGGCGATGTAGGCGATGTAGGTGCTTCCTACGTACAGAAGCATCACAGGGACTTGTAAATATGTAACCGCGAATTCAAGGCACTTCACTTCAAAGATCCGTGCCACCTGGTGAAACACACTCTAGAAGGTGGAATCAGGACGAGTTTGTTCAACGTATAGTTCTCTATTTCGTTGTGCACTCTACCGCCATGCTGAAATCATCGCTGGAGCTGCGCTGTAAGTTTGTTCTTTTGTGCTTGGCCATGTGTATGACCCTCAAGTCGCTGAAAACTGTACGTCCGTCATGGTGTTTCTCTTTTTGTGAAGCTATAGAAAATATTTGGCACTATTGGAGTGTCATTTTGTCTTTATTGAGAAGCGACTAAACCAAGAGGACGAAGTGTGAGAAGCTCGGAGTCTCGTTTAGTCGCCTGAAGCTCTGCACTACTTGCACTTTAAGATGACATTTTTCAAGACCTGTGCGTGTGTCATGATGTCAATTGTTAAATAGCTTGAAGCAGAAAGTACCTTGTTACACTAAGCTTATACCATACTGGCAAATCGTTTGCACGCGTTCATTAGTCACTGGCATGATCCAACCGAGGTCTTCGCACCAGATTCTATTACTCTGTTGGACCTTTTTGACAGGAATCAACGCTTAACGACTGTCACAGACTTTATTGTATACTACGCTGCTGTCCTTCAAAAGTGGGGACAGACATCTGAGAGGGACCTGTGCGATCACCACCAGTACAACAAAGAATCATTTTATTACTGTGTTTGAACTGTGAACCCAAATGTAAGGCGTGAGCTTCACTGCGCGTTCGAAACCTATGCGGCTATTTTTCAATTAGCGCATTTTGAAACTGTCAATTTGAGCCTGCTCCTGAGTGATTTCGTGAACTATCAGTGGTGTGAAATACGTAACACAGTTGAACCCCTGTCGTTCTCCAGACTTTACAAAATCGAGTGGCCAGTTCTTTCTCGCTGCGCGCTGCGTCTTATGGCGCTTCCCATTTCTAGCGCCAACGTTGAAAGGGTGTTTTCAAAGCTGAGAGCTGTCAATAAAAAGGAGGGCGTTTCGATCACTGACAGCAATCTCGCAAAGTATTCTTGCGTGTTTAACAGTAGAACTTAAGCTAAGGCGCAAAATAAAGGTGTTTTGTGTTCAGGTATTTCGCTTGTGCGTATACGTTTTTGTTCATTAAACTGTTATAAAAACATAAAATATGCTTCGTGCGCATTGTTGTTTCAGTATTTAGATATGAATTGACCTAAGCTTTCCATGTTTTCAGAAAATATCGAAACATCGAATTTCAGAGAATTGGGGATGCATGTGAAGTAAACTCTGATAACGAATTTCTGCCATAAATATACACTCGGATAAACACCCGGTGGTTTTCAAGAAAAACAAACACCGCGAACACGGTGCGCTTAAAGCTAGGTGAGCAGCAGAGGAAGAGGAAACAGCAGTTTGAAAAGTATGCTCGTTGACTTATGAATAGGCGTAGGCCACATAGACTTCGGTGGAAAACGCTTACATGAAGAACAATCAAACCTGGTCTACACTGTTGTGGTTTCTCAGCTTACGCTCGTTCTAGACGATACGACGCGTCGCAAAGTTTGTGACGGTGTTCGCTTGTGTCTATTGTTCTTTTTTTTGCCCGGTTTTATTTTTAGATATATGAGCCTTTAAGCGACTAACTCCTTCCTCACTCTCGCGATCTGTGTGTGTTCTCTTGCTTCCGATGTGACAGTTACTCGAAATACGTTTCTTCTCAAAACTGACTAACGTCTGCGAGCTTGTACACAGCCGAGCAAAAGGATCTCAAAGAAAGGACCAAACAAAGGATGATTCCTACGGGCGCAGATGCATTGGCACACAGAAAAAAAAAACACTCGATTCGCATAAATAGATATTTTGGATAGAAACCCATGCAGGCTCTTCTACAGTGCACACCCCTTTACCTGCCGTGGTGGTACAGTAGTTATGACACTCGACTGTTGACCCGCAGGTAGGAGACTCCAAACCAGGCCACGGTGGCCACATTTCTGTAAAGGCGAAATGTTACAGGCCCGTTTGCCTAGACTTGGGTGCACGTCAATGAATTCCGGGTGATTGAAATTTCCAGAACTCTCCTCTACGGCGTCTCTCATAACCATGCCGCAGTATGACGACGTGAAATCACCACAATCATTATTGAATAAAACAATCATATCTCGAGGGCTTGTTACTCTGACACATCGCAACTGAAAACCAGCAGATAATGACGTCAAAGAGGACACGGGGGACGTAAGCTGTACTGTTTTTTTTAGTGTGTTGCTGTAATTGTGATACATATTCGAAGAAAGCATAGAGAACGATAGGACAACATCCTGCCGGGAGGTACCGAACCTGAAACCTTTGGATTACATGTGGATAATCTCACCAATTGAACTACGCGGCGGTCGTCTCTCCGTCCATTTTATGGGATGTTTGCGTGCTTGTAAACCTGGGAGTGCTAGCCAGTGCTGCTAGTATAATGACGAGTGTAGCCCAGAGCTACGACCACACCCTCAGCGCTGGGCTGCTTAACGCTATCGGGTTAATAGATTATACAGTGAATAGATTATACCTTCCTTTATACCTTCCTTGGGTTTCTTATCTGTTGGTTTTCTTTAGTGAAGCTTATTGGGACAGTGCTTTGTTCTGCAGGGGACATGACGGCGATGAAAACATAAGAATAACTGTGTAATCCTTTAACATAGACTGTTCATTTCAACGGCCGAGTGGTATGACACAATATTGAATTCTTTATTGAAATATTTTGGAAAATTCACGCCTCCTTAAGCTTGGTGTGCATATACTTTGACGTAATGCTGCGCTTCTCCTTATATGCACAATGTGTTCTCAGCATTACTCTACAGAAATCGCATGAGAGCAGCTGCCGTCGCGCCTTTTAAAGAATGGTATTCTGCCTTCATTAACTACAGTATGCCTCGGCAGTTCGATGGGGAGCATGCAAGTAAGATAGCAGTTTCGTTGAAACTGTTCAGAATAAATTTATACCGACTTTGCCACAACACTTTGCATTTGGTGATGCTATAGGCTAAGCCCATTGAGTGGCCGCACTTCAGCTCGCGCGTTGTTACCAAAGTTCGCGTGCACAAGTCTTGCGCCACGACTTCCTATTAGAAGCAGTGTCATTTTACAACCTCCAGTAACCAGATATATGCCTTGGCAAGGACACAGCCACGGGCTTCAAACTGCGTGTACGTGAAACAACGAGACCATTCCCGAACTCCAAACAACAGATAGGGAGAGAGAGAGAGAGTAAATGTGATACTATATAAAATGAAAAAAGAGCCCCTAGTCACATTCAGCTAGACGTATTTAATGATGTTTTAATAGAGGAGCTTTTCGTAGGGGGTCCCAGTAATAAGTCCTTTGATTGGCTGGGCCTTATATGAAGGTCCTCTCAGTTCCCCCTACACTCAGGAGGTCCTCTGAGTAAACTTGGGGGAGGGAAGGCAGCTTTCACCACAGCGCCACCCTCCCGGCTTTTCCCTTATTCTCCCCCTCCCACCTTTCAGAGGCCCTCACAGGAAGAGCGCCGTATGAAGATGAGACGCAAGTACATGTGTTTGTATGGACACTTCAAGGCAACCTATATTTTGTTACAAACATTACTTCTATATAAGTCGTTTCATCATAACAATAATTTATCATGCTCATGTTTATGAAAAATAACAGGAACGATCGTGATTACGAAGCATCGTATACTTCACAATAGACATATTATTGCCACCGGACAAATTCTCGGAGTGCTTTCAGGAGAGGTTGGTCAATTATCGCTTAAAGCATTCCCAGAATAGATAAAAACGTCTTGAGGTAACACTTCAGATAGTTTCCCCAGGAATTAATGCAATAGGGCCTCTTGTGTAAAGCTCAACAAACTTATTGAATTGCATCAATGTTCAACTACGTAATCCTTTGTGTACTTCTCAGAAATCGAAAAGATAACAACACTGCAGTCAGAAACTTTAGGCAGCGCGTTCAATAAGAGGTACGCCAGGGGAGCCCTTTCGGTACAATACAATTTATATGGGCAATGAAAACTAGCGTCAAAATTGGTTTTAAACATACTCACTCCTTCATTTTGTAACATTTTGTCGGAAACGTTTCGCGTTGGAAGTCCAACTGCAGCACAGAATGAAGTAAAACAAACTGAAAGTGGGAATCATCGGAGTGCACCACATTGGGTATGTCGTGTTCCAGAGCTGCACTTCTTATAGCCGATTGCGCCAGTGCCCGTCCTTCCGTAAACTAACGCACTGGGTGAAAAGTTTGAGAAGGTGGCTGACGTGGCCGTGCCGGTTGAATAGATGGATGCGAAACTTTATTAGGGGCGAAGCTCCTTACTTCCTTACTACCTCAGGATGTCCGCCGTCTCCCGTCTGTCCGTAACACGTCTTCATCTGTCTGACATTTCTGAACCATTTTCCATGTAACCTTCAACTTATAAGCAACAGAGGGCGCTGTGGTTAATTGTAGATGTGATGGCGCTGCTGTCAACGCTATATATATATATATATATATATATATATATATATATATATATATATATATATATATATATATATATATATATATATATATATATATATATATATATATATATATATATATATATATATATATATATATATATATATATATATATATATAAGGGAATGAAGTGTATACCTAAGGCTCGTTTTTCCGTGTTTTGACACAATATAATGAGATCTAACAGACAGTAATGCCAAGGAATGTACAGGCGAAATTATTAGAACCAATGGAATGCAAATAAGAAGAAAGAAAAGTGGGTGAAAAAATAACCAGCCGTGAGCAGGAATCGAACCTACGACCTTCGAATAACGCGTTCGATGCTTTGCCTTCCCTCCATCCACTTTTTTGGGTTTATATGTGAATTTAGATGTAGGAGTGTCAGTCAGCGCCATCTGCAAGCCAAGCGACGAGTGTGAAGCACTTTTTTATGCGCATGTGTGGCGTCACGTAGCACGTGAACTTATTACGAGCGGGCAGCTGATTAATAGTCCCTCGTATACAACCTAATGACACCAAGTCTGCGAGTACGAGACCCTCGTTAATTAATATATATATATATATATATATATATATATATATATATATATATATATATATATATATATATATATATATATATATATATATATATATATATATATATATATATATAACCACGTTCCATGTATACCACACATTCTCTTCTCTCATATGGACGAAGACGAACGCAGGAAAGAGCGACGTGCTGAGTATCAGCGTCGCCGTCGACGGGAAGCTACCGCGGAGACAAAAGAGAAGGAAGCGGATGCAAAGCGGCGACGGCGACAACAAAGTTCTACACCACAAACTACAGAAGCAGAGTACCAGGACAAGACACCTTTTGTACTCGCGGGAGATTTCAACGTAGACATCACGAACGACGACTGGTTCGTTCAGCACATGATGTCCAGACACGCTCTGCAGTGTATATCCTACGATCACAAGAAACCCACCACCATAAGAGGAACGTGTATAGATCTCTTCTTTGCGAATTTCAGGATGGATCCCCAAGAAAAACCACTGGCCCTGCACTTCACCGACCACAAAGCTGTGGTTATGAAGTCAAAACGTAACCTGGAACTCGGAACCTCATATGAGCTATAAAGAAGAATCACCGCTATATCACAATCAGTCTCAGCGCTATCTCTTTGAATAAAAAAACATATAAGTATCACAACCACAATCAGTCTCAGTACTATCTCAACTTTAATCACAATAATCACCTCCAAAAGCTTCACCCATAATTATCTTCAAGCAGCTTGAAATGCAGTGATTTTTTGTCGATCCTGAGGTTCACGACTCGACGTGCAGTGGGCCGCTCCCATGGCATGTTGGAACAGTCAGCCCAGTCATCGTGAACCCTCTGGACAGGCCACAATTGATCCGCGATGTCAGGGATCTTGATAGCTAATTCATTGGATTGGTCCGTGCCCCATAACGAGGGGCAGCGTTACAGCATGTGGTATAGGCTGGAGAATTCGTTCCAGTTTCTGCAGGAACTTTTGGGATAAATGTCGAGATAAATGTTACGCAATAAAGCAGGACTGGGATACAAACCCATCTGTAATAGTCTGAGAGCCAATGCCTGCGCTTCATTGAACTTCTTGTTAGCAAGAAGAAAGTCCCTCATGTCGAGATAAAAGCGCTGGTCTTGACACCTTATTTCTAAGCAGAATGGCCGAAGCGAAGCGGTAGTGGTCGCAGCGTCCGATCCTCCAGGAGCGTGAGCGCATGAGCTGCGCGACAGGCGTGGCGAGGTTATTGGTAAGCTATGATGATGATGATGATGATGACACTACAAAAGTTTCGTCGTCCATGCTATTGATAGTGGTGGAAATGCCGCATAATAATGGTCCAGCGAGGTAGCGCTTAACTGGCACAATGTGCTGCTTGCTACCCTCGCGTTGTGCCCATACCACGTGGCTTGCTCGATCAGTGGGAACTGCCGTTAAACGGCAACATGGTGGCCATGGCCACAGCGCTGGGCTGTGTTTGCCGCTCAAGCCATAATTATTGCTTGCGGCGTCGAGAAGTCTGGCCGCGGTACGCTGCACTAGCACACGTCATCGCGTCGCGCTCTTTCTCATTGTTGAGTAACATTTTTCTTAGCAAGGTTGGTCAGCAAGTACAGAATGAATTGGCTGGTTTAGCGCCATGTGTGTCTCATCATTCCTTCGTCTTGTGTTTAAAAAAAGCGCCATTTTATATTTTTACCATAGATTCTCACCAACTCACCCAATTGACCTGCCTTTCACATGGATCTACCATGACGGCACTTGGACACGCTGTCCTCTCAGGCTTTCTTCCGTCTGGCACTTAGGCATCGTAGAAATGCGCTCAGGCCTGCTACGTGAAGCTCACACGCTTCCTCAGCAGGTGGCTTCTCGTTCTCGTTCTTGGTGGTTGTCATTGTATAGTAGCCGATAGCTCCTCACGCCAGCGTGCTCGATCGGCCTTGCGGAGTTACCCAGTGACTTCCCATTGCGCTGCGTATCAGCTTAGTAAACCCATGTTTGCTGACATCCTGCGTCGCATGTCCTCTTTTTGTGCTATGTTGAAGCCAACACACTTGGCCGTAGAGCCTCAGTGCGTATCGAGGTGGAGGAGAGTCAAGTTCTTTGCCGGTTGCGCTGGTATAGGGTCAGCCGCGCGCACACCCCTCTCAACAACTGTTAGCTGATGCATGTCAGTGCATTTCGCAGCACGTTTAAGAACAACCTGACACATTTAAACTAGTATATACTGCGGCCGCGGTATTTGAGGTGTTCGACTTCTCACGAGAAAGTCGCGGGTTTGATTCTGGCCGCACCAGTTGCATTTCGGTGGAGGGAGAATGCTCGAGGCCATTTATTGAAAAACCGTGTAGCGGTGGACATTTCCGGAGCCTTCCACGACGGCGTAGCTTACAATCATATTTTAGTTTATGCTGCCATGATACCCGATCTGTGGCGTCTAACTGGGCTTGGTTTACGATGGCCAGACCTTCAACAAACGAGCACCATTTTGGGCGGAGAAGGTTTTTAAGATGAGCCTTGTGCTATTCTCAAAAAGTTTTAAACGCCCAGAGCCGGAAGCTAGAATTTGATGTTGTAATGGGAAGGTCTGAAACCCGTTTTGTTGCCGTCCCGCCTTTTTTTTAGGTAATATGCGTTGACCTGGTTGTATGTCAACATTCGGGAGGCCAATGAGGTACCTGGTCAGATGTACCGGAAGGTGCTACTGTTAAAATTGGGTTTACCGGGACAGCTTAGTGCTCTCCCAAAGTAGAGTACATCGTACTCTGAATCGTTCATTATAATGAACAAAGTTTATTTAATTCGCAAAAAGATCCTCCTCCCCTTTCAAATGCGAATCATAAAACTTTTTTTTTCTAAACACACCTCGTCGGGCGTCAATGCCCGAGGAGCTTCGTAGAGAACGTGCCTCCTGTTCCTGGTGCCAGATGGACGCAGAGGAACTGTCGACAACTCGTCTGCTGCGTCCCTTTGAACAAGCCTGCGAGGGACGCCGCCATGGCAGCTTTGCCGAAGAACAGCGTGTGTAATCTTCTGTAGAGACGGCTTTGGTGTTTATTTTGTGTAGGCGTGCTTTGTATTTGTGTGATTGGAATGCTCTGTGCCCGAGCATGCGATTGTGTGTCGTCAATTCAGCTACCTGTACAATTCAGAAATCATAAGTTGCCATTCGTCCTTTGAGTGACTCATCAGTGGAAAGTCATCAGCGAATCGCAGGTTGCCAAGGTACTCTCTATTAACTCATTTTTCTGACTGTTCCGAGTTTAGGGCCTTGAAAACCTACTAACCAAGCGGGGTATAGCAATGGGGAGACTTTGTCTTCCTTTCTACATCATTCAGTATTCAAACTTTGTCTTTTTCTGTAAGAAGGACTTCGTTAACTATATAACAGAATTCTTCCAGCGAAATTTCATATATACGATTTGTCTATACCCGATTTCGTCATTCCTTGATGACTGTTGAGATTGCCACCAAATGGAATGTATTCTGGCATTCTATGAAGGCTATTATAGGGGTTGGCTATACACCCTGCATTTCTCTATCGCCTAATTGTCAGTGTGAATGGGGTGCATTGTCGAGTATAAAACCTGTAAAAAAACCTGCTTAATCTTTCGATTGATTGAGTTTTAAATGGATTATTATATCAATTAGCTTGTAAGAAACAATATTTATGAGAGTTAACGCACCAGATTGTAAAATACAGGGCATGTTATTCGCAGTAATGATAATGTAAATGTGAAAGATGAAAAGTGGACGAAGAGATAACTTGCCACCAGCCGGGACTAAACCCGTGACCTTCGAGTAGAAGCATCAGATGTGTTATTCGAAAGTCGAAGGTTTGGTGCGTATACCCATGGTAAATTACATTTCCTTCCACTTTTCTGTCTGCACATTTACGTTATCATTACTTCTAATAACATCCCCGATACTTTCATCTGTTAGGTCTGATTAATATTGTGTGTAGGGAAACAAACAAGTCCTCATATTTACACTCTTTTCATTCTTAATTAACTGGCAAATAGCTTTATTTTTGGTAATAACTTCAGAATGTAAGGTAACAACTTGTGAATGTCTTTCTGCTCCTACTGCTGTATGGGTGGCACGGCCCAGTCGAGCAATGTTTGTCTTTTGCGTGCCTCCTTGGACGATTTTGTGATTGTTCTTAAAAAACTAATAAAGAAAGCAAGCAAGAAAGAAAGAAAGAAATAAAGAAGGAAAGAAAGATAATGAACCAGAAGATGATCGGCCTGTACTTTTTATTTCCCGGACGGCCCCGTCGTTATGATTTACGACGATTCTACGATTATTCCATGATTCTGGTACGCTTACGGTCAAGGGAAAATTTGATAAAGAGTGTTCAGTTTTTGTAGAAAAATCTGCCCACCATCTATGAGAAGCGGAGAAGAGAAAACTGGGCACAGGCATAGCCCAGGCGTACGCGAAAGGAGTCCAGGAAAACATTCGCTCTACATGCAAATGCATGTTTACATTCACGCAGTCACAGCGAATCGACGCACGGCGTACACTGGCACTCCAGAAGGCAACAAGTGCGGGCGGGCACTGACGCACTTTTGCCACAGTGTACTGTACTTTCGCCAGTGTAAGCGCACGGAAAGGTCACGTCAGGGTATTGACAACTGCAGTAAGGTATACTACATGACGGCCGCGGCAATTATGCAGTGCCTTAGAGGGCGCATACCTGAGCGATCACTTAGGAAGACGTGCGTCAGGAGTGTCTCAGTCATTACCATTTTTTGTTACTGCAAAGGTTAGCAAGCATACCTACTTGGTGAATACGTCTGTTGAGGGCATGTTGAAAACATGTTTCAGTCTTGTTCCCTGTAAAGAAGTTCGATGCCATTCTCTGTTCCGTTCATTGTTCCCGGTGTTTTTTTGAGGGTAAATGAAAACGTAGTGTCATCTATATGGGCGTCTAGAAAGTTTTGCCCTCTTCATAAACCTGCTTTGTGTGAGTAGTCAATTTCATTTCAGATTAGCATCGAGTACGATTCGAATACTAGGAGAGTAATTTTCACAGTGCCACAAAATTTTGTTTTAAAGAAACATCACATGAACTTTCACGATGGGTCACTACGTTTACTTTGAAAAGATAAAGAACTAATTCAACGATAGTGATTGTGGATTGATGACATTTATGCTTCTGTCACGCCTGAGTGCTCCGCGAAAATGCCTTCACTCGGCAATCAATGCAGTGTCCATAATTGTGTAGAAGCTTAGTCTGCATGCGTTTCGTTGAAAGAAACGCGACCTTTCGTTGTTGCTACACCTCATTCCTTTGAGGTTTTCCTGGAAATGCTTATTGTCTGGAAAATAATAGACATTTAGAACATGCGCTATTCAATTCATGCAATTATTTTAATGGCAGAATCTTCGGTTTGTTCTTGAAAATGTTTGAACTACCGCACGCCCTTAAAATTTTGAGCGTACGAACCTGCGACTCGCCTCCGTTGGCCAACCCGCTCTCATGCCTGCCGTGGTGGTGCTGCGAAGCTGCATGAGAGACCTGAGCTTGACTCCATACCACAGCGTCCATACTTCAATGAAACGGTGGAGACTGTCGGCAATAGTGCCTGCAAATGATCCCTAAATTTTAGCTATTGTCATCCAGCACTACATTTATTGTGTTAAAACTCGGTTTGACAACGTGGTGACTACGCTCGAATTGCTTCGTTGTATTTAGAAGTTCACAAAACCGAGAAACAGCTTTGTCGGTCTTTCGAAACCTAAAATTTCAATCTAGCGACTCTAAAAGCCTTGCGACACCCACGCCTAGGCAAGTCAAAAGTCCGCAAAAGCTACCAGGACAAACAGCTTATTGCGTCCTGCTGATGCCGGTCAGTTAGATGGTCACGTGAAGCTATGACAGGTTGCCGATATGTAAAGACAGGGAGAACTGCAGCGAATGCGTGAGCAAGCTGAGCAAGGAAGTTTCCAGGAGGTTATCGGTGGGTTATATCACATAAACCATGAAATGACGAAAGCAAGGACCTATGGGATCATGTTTCTTTAGGAGGATGTTCCTGTGAAGGCATGTTCCTGTGGGAGCGCGTTCCTGCGGAAACATGTTCCTCTGGCATCATGTTCTTTTGCAATCATGCAACTTGATTCTTGTGGTTGGCGACTGTGGGAATGGACTATTGATCACAACCTCTCGTATCTGAATAAAGGCCATGTAACATTTGTCCGAGGTCAGTCTTGCGGACTATTAGATTTAACGTTTTGCTCCAATGCAATGAAGGTTTTTTCAGGGGCTGTTCTGGATTCTGCAACTAAAAGCGACCATCTTCCTAAGTTTTTCATATTACTTGTCCCACAATAACTTCAGATGAGCCAAAACTCACATACATCAACCATAGCAAATTTTAAGCCTGCCTCCATTCTGTCATTTCTAAACTTGGAAATACCAGCACTAAGGAGATTGCACTTACGATTGGTTCAATACTGCATCGATCTAGGAAAAATTACGAATTTGCTATTCCATCGAGTAAACAATCCTCCTGTCGTTGGTGGAACGATGAGGGTACGCGAGATTATAGAAGACAAAAGGCCGCTTGGAAAAAAACTTCTTCATAATAAATGCCCAACAAACTGAAAGGACTGTCGATTCCTTGCTGGCACACTTAAGCGCACAGTTAACCACGCGTAAGAATAATGCCACAGTAGGCACTTTGATTATGAAAATAAGCGTGCTTTGTTCACTTATCTTCGGACAAGAAAAGTACTGCCAACGCCTTTAATGTTGCTATCATGTCTCTTGACGCCGCAAGAAATGAACACCTCTTTAGACGACATAGCGCAAGGTTTAGAGCGCTGCTTCACTGCTAATCTTTCGGCTATTCGGCCCATGCTGGTAAACTTGCATGGATTTCCAGAAGTTTCTTTAGCAGAATTGAGTCAGGCAGTATTATGCATACCGAGGACAGCTCCCGGACCAGATGTAATTACGAACTATATGTTGACATTTTTACTCCAGGAATTACCTAATCTTCTGCTAGAACTAGTGAATTATTCGTTAGAGAACGCATGGATACCTCTTGAATGGAAACTTACCAAAATTATATTGTTGCTCAAAAATGAAAATGGAGCATACATGGAGATAACATAAGGCCGATTGCACTGACATCAATTAATTTAGTGAAATCGGTTGAAAGAATCATGAATATACAAATTAATGAACTTATTACCGAGAGGTCAATTCTAAGCCTCTGTCAAATTGGGTTCAGGACTGGTTGTTCAATTTGGGATGCCCACGTTGATTTAGAAAGTCGGCTTCAATTAGCTCGGCTTCATAACAAATATGCAGATTTAGTTACCTTAGACATCGCTAAAGCATATGATACTGTGGAGCACTGTATTTTCATAGATCGATTAGAATACCTTGATTTTCCATCATACATGCAGCGCGGGTTCCCAATTTTCTTGCAGGCAGGAAATTTTATTGTTTTAGAGATGGGTTTTCATCATCTACTTATACACAAACGAGGAGACCGCAAGGCTCAGTGCTTTCCCCGGTGCTATTTAATTTACTAATTAGCACCAATCAACATAAACAGGACATGTTCATGCAGACGATATCGCGTTTTTTTGCTATGGCAGATGACATTCATGCCTTATATGAACGGCTGCGGACTTACCTTAATACATTGGAGAGCAGGCTCAATGGCAATTGCTTTCTACTTAATCCGAGTAAATGTGCCCTCTTTGTTTTCCCGCTGCGCATCTCTGTGTCTTACCATTATGAGGATATACCACAGGTGGAATCTGTTAAATACCTTGGAGTAATTTATCATACATCGCTTAACTGGCAAGCTCATATCGAATACATTGCCGGAAAAGGTGTGCGGGCCATTGACATTGCGTAGGCTAAGCAACTACCGCGTAGGTATGAGAAAAAGACATACTGGTAATGATATATCACATGTACGTTCGTCACATTTTAAAATTTGGTTGTGTACTTTTCTGTGGAGCTCGAGCTTACAAGTTACGGCCTCTAGCTCTTCTGGAAAGAGAAGCTTCGCGCTTATGCCTTGGCCTGCCTAAAACAGTTGCTAATAATGTGTTGCATCTCGAATCGAGTGTCCCTCCTCTTCCCAGCAGAATTCGATCTGACTGTTCAGACATTCTAGAAAACTTACGAATCACCATTACGACATTTAGAAACAGCCTTTATTTCCAACTCGGAATCATTTTTCAGTGCTAGATGACCACGATTTCACACCCTACAAATTATATTTGTACAAAATTCACTGGACTCTTTAAACGTACGTATATGCGACATCATACCGAGTCGTGGTAGTTCATACCCTGTGGAAATTCAGTCTGACGATATTTTTACTAATAACGCCAAATCACTTCCCTATAATATTTTAGATGATTTACTACAATATCACCTGCGCAGTATTACAACAAACGTTAATATTGCTACAGACGCATTGCAAAGTGACGAAAAGTCAGATATTGGTAATAAATGCGAAGCATTTCTTAGCGAACTTCGACCACTATAGCGTATCTATCTATCTATCTATCTATCTATCTATCTATCTATCTATCTATCTATCTATCTATCTATCTATCTATCTATCTATCTATCTATCTATCTATCTATCTATCTATCTATCTATCTATCTATCTATCTATCTATCTATCTATCTATCTATCTATCTATCTATCTATCTATCTATCTATCTATCTATCTATCTATCTATCTATCTATCTATCTATCTATCTATCTATCTATCTATCTATCTATCTATCTATCTATCTATCTATCTATCTATCTATCTATCTATCTATCTATCTATCTATCTATCTATCTATCTATCTATCTATCTATCTATCTATCTATCTATCTATCTATCTATCTATCTATCTATCTATCTATCTATCTATCTATCTATCTATCTATCTATCTATCTATCTATCTATCTATCTATCTATCTATCTAGCTGCTTATGCTTGGGTGCTTTTGTGGTCACCGCCTTACCTTGATGTGAACCAAAATTAGCATGGGAGGGTAAGATGGCTCGATGAATATGACGCAATGAAGCATATGGCAATGAAGCATTTTACCACAAAGGTACGCCTGGTCTCGGAAATAATTTTCAAATAGACGCTGATCTTCGTCAAACGTCAATAGTGGTTGCAGTGTTGCCTAACCAATTTTATAAACATTACCTATGTACTCCTTTGATACAGCCGTCATGTCAGTTAACATCAATGGTAGTTAGTTGACATGCACTGAAGTTGATTTAAGTAGCATGGAGTGTCCAGGGCCAGCATACTCGCCAGCGTTTGCGCTTCATATCAGGTTCTGGTGTTGCTAATACGCATGTTCCAGTTGGCATCGTTGCGCAAGTGCAAACAACTGGTTATAGAAACAACTGCAACTCTTCAACATATGTCTGGGCGTGCAACATTTGTACATATGTTTAGCGTCATTTCATGCCGTGTCCCCCAATAAAAAAATTGCAACACGGTCACCTTCCCTCCGCATGCTTCGCATAACGTCGATTCCAAGGTACGTGAGATCTGACGATTTTTTTTCAGCCCGATTTTAAATTGGTTTTATTCCTATCAACTACCCGATTGCATACCCGTTATTGTGGCTGAATTTCTGGCAGTAGTGCTAGCCTTACGGAAGTTGTATACGGCAATTACATCAGCTGTCATAATAACAGATTCTCTGTCTCCCTGTGTGGCACTTCTGTCGGTGCTGACAATAAAGTAACAAAGGCGTTCCGTGCACTAGTACCTGCGCATTTGAGAAAAGTCTGATTAGTCTGGGTGCCTGGACATAAAGGCTTATTTCTAAATGAAATAGCCGATTCCTTAGCTAAGTCGTCAATTAGCGGACCGATTCTACCGCACTGTCCATCATGCGCTTATGTGACTGCATGCTGCTCGATTCCGCAGACGTACGCTTATGGAAGTCTTTAAAGGTACAGCACTGACAAACTCTACCGAATATCGCCATAAATTTAGTATACCCCTGGCGAAGAGACTTTTGCAGAACTCGTAAACAAGAAGTAGCTGTCACAAGACTGCGCTGCCGGGTAGAAAATTTCAATTTCTACAAACACAGATCTGCTCAGGCACCTTCGCCACTGTGCGCGTTCTGTGGTGAACTTGAAACAATAGAACATTTCTTTCTGACTTGCAGGTGGTTTAACACAATACTAAAACCTTTTTAGAAATACCTTCACGTGGTATTGGTATGGACTTATGTGTGCCTGTCATTTTGTCTTTTGTAGCTTCCATTTCTGGGTTCTCTAACGCGACAGTATGCGCGTCCGTCCGGGACTATGTTATTGAAACTAATAGGTTGACTAATTATTCCGTATTATTATCCTTGCGTATCTACAAGATTATATACGTATAAAAATATGAGCATTGCTCTATTTTAAGAATAAATTAGTTCCTTTTTTAAATAATTATATGCATGAGATCAAGCACCACAATTCCCTTGGTCATCGGTAGTTCTTATATTACATCTCCATTGCTCTAAACCTCGACAATATTTTTTTAAAACCACTAAATTATTGGCTAATCCCCCACAGTGGGTATGCGCCACTGACAATAGGTGAACAAGAACAAAAAAATTGCCCGCAGCTTCCCTCGGGGGAACACTGAGGAGGATGCGGAGCATATAATTGGTTAACGGGGTGTTAAAGTGCGACTTACTTGGGTCGATGGCTAAATTGGTTAACGTGGTTGTGAAATGGGGTGTTAAATTGCGACTTACTTGGGTCGATGGCTAAATTGGTTAACGTGGTTGTAGGAGGGGGTGTTAAATGAGTGAACACGTACACACGTATGCGAAAGGGTGGCGCTGGTCGAAGGGACGTCGATCATTGTGTTTGTGGATTCGTTAGAATTCATTTCACCGCGACCTTGGACGTCGACGCGCCGTACAAACCAACCGACGAGCGGCAACTGAGCGAGCGAGCGCCGACCTTGAGTATATATACAGCGCGACGGCGCATGCACTGTCAGCTGTCGAATGTTCGAGAAGAGGGAGAAGCGCAACGGCGCATGCGCGCGCGTCAGCTGCCGATGTTCTCGAAGCGTGACGGCGCATGCGCGCTACATTATACAGCTAGCGAATGTTCGTGAAGAGGAGAAGCGCACGCGGTGTGTAGAGGAGGAAGGGTGCACAGATGGTGGAGGAGTGAAGCGCGCACGGTGTGTAGAGGAGGAAGGGATGCACAGATGGTGGAAGAAGGAGGAGGAAGCTTGCGGACGGCGCCGCACTACAAGCCTCGAATATTAGATGCTCCGCATCTAAAACTCTGAACGGCCGCTCTTCCAGCTTTCGCTGTTAATGCTGCCCGTTGCGCGTAGGCCTGGAAGTTTTTTTTTTCAGCCAACACATTCCACGCGCGTCTTATGTTACAGGTCGTGAACCGTGCGTCTGTCATGTTTGAAAATGTCACACACGTCACGCATGTCTCTTATTTTTTTAAATATGCGTGAGCACTATGAGCCCCTTTTTAGAAAAAAAAACACATGGTTGATTCACTATAGAAAGCAAACAGATATGTAGAAGGTCAACCAGGAAAAGTTGCGGTTGTCAATGCGTTACACGGGGGGGACTGATGAAGGAGAATAGAAAGGTGTGTGTGTGTGTGTGTGTGCATGCGCGAGAGAGGAATGATGATGACGATTATTGTGGTGCTTTATGGCGCAAGGACCATTTGAGAGATTAACTGTGAAGTACATGGAAAGTCAAGTGTGCGCATCGTTGGTAAATTACTGTCACCGCGACAAAAGATGCCAGTGCACGTTTGTACATTTAGCCATCATCGGCACTGTCATAGTCTAATTGTATTGTGAACCCATTAAAACTAAACGAACTAATGAAAGTAGCAACAAGAAAAATGTGTGCTTTCATGGCATCGTTTCACATTGTGGTGAACCCGGTGGTTCGTGGCCTCTGAATATAGCTACAAGAACGACATTACCCAATAGTTTTCATTTTCATGACGAAACAACACAATGATGACATGACGATAGTTATAGCGCGAGAACAAAACGACGACACAGAGGCAAGAAGGACACGAAAGACACGAGTGCTATCAAAAAAGAGCCCGAATAACTAGAAATGTAACTTAGAAGTGTGGCAGCTTGGGCTAGTTGGTATGGCATGACGTCAGTTATAGCGCGAGAACAAAACGACGACACAGAGACAAGAAGGACACAAAGACACGAACACTACGAAAAAGAGCCCGAATAACTAGAAATGTAAGTTAGAAGTGTGGCAGCTTTCGTGTCTTTCGTGTCCTTGTCTCTGTGTCGTCGTTTTGTTCTCGCGCTATAACTATCGTCATGCCATACCAACTAGCCCAAGCTGCCACAATGATGACATTCGTTTTCCGGGGATGTTAACATAAACTCAGACAAGTTATGGTTATAATAAACTGTTGCTTCCACCTGGCTGTACTATATGGTTGAAGGCCTTGTTTGGTTTGTACATCGTGCAGCGTTGTGACATTTTGAGAAAACAGCATATTGTGTTCCTTTTGTACCTCGGTCATCAGTGACCTATGTTTTCAATATTGTTACTCGTTTATGAAAAAAAAAAGATACTGTAGCTTCGGTTATAACTAAAGAGCAGCTAAAGAAAAATAATAACATGAATATAAATATACATCTCTCCTGCTTTCTCTTATGATTTATGTTGAGAGAACACGGCGTACAATTATGGACAAATAAATGCAATAGGTACGGAAGGACGTGCGCAAACAACACAGCAACCCAAACGTGTCACAGACGGCAATGGGTTTACCCGTATTTGTTGCTCAAGCGGAGAACGAAGAGACCGCCGTTTTTTTAGCATACCCTGACTGTAATGTAAATCATGTAAATTACATGTGGTGTTGACATTGAAACCTTTCTTTTTACTCAAGTAATAAACCACCCGATTCATTTTTTGAAACTTCTATACATTAAGCTGCACCAGAATAGAACTACATTGAAAGAATAGACCGCACAATTACCTCCTCATCCGAGTGCAATGAACTGAAAGGAACGTATCGGCCACAATCCTTAGTTCCGGGAGCTGCGCAGCTGTGGCCAGGTGCTGCAGCTGCTAAAGGAAAAATGAATCGTGCCGCCGCGACCAACCGAGTAATATTTTCAATGCCTCATCACAGCGTCCACAAAAGTGGGGGTAACTTTTCTTTTTTTCTCAACGTATGCGGTCTGAGCCACCTGGGGGAACTCGTCTCTTTGATGTCACGAGGAAGCGGTGATCTTCATGGTGGGACAATTTTCTAAGTTTGAAGCTTTATAAAGGCTAGCCCGCTGTCTTGTGACAATAACTATAGTTTGGCTGAACATCTCGCGTGCTGTGAAGTTAGAACAAAGAGATGCATTCTTTCTTGCTGCTCCTTCAAGAATAAAGGGGGGAAGGAGTTCAAACCCCTCAAATTTTAAATTGTACATATTTATGTATGTAGACGCTCATACAAAACCACATACAAACATGCATAAAATACGGTCGGAATCATCTCTTTCGAAAAATCACAGCATATCCACGGAGTGCATGATGATGAGTGGGGCGAAGCGTCTGTCCGTTCGTTCTTGCTTCCGTCCGTCCGTGCGCCCGTTTGTGCGTCCGTTCCTTTGTCCGTCAATTCGTTCATCCGTCCATTCGTCCATCCGTCCGCCCCTGCGTCCGCCTGTGCCTCCGTCGGTCTGTGCGTCCATTCATCTGTCCGTGCGTCCATCCATGCGCCTGTCCTCCCGTCCCTGCGTTTGTCCGTCCATCCGTCCGTGCGTTCGCGCATCTGTCTGTCTGTCCGTTCGTCCATATAGCAAACACTCCGAGTAACGCCATCTTGCAACTTTTCATAATATATTCATCATATAGAAGTACCGCCGTCATGCAGCGCACATTCCAAGCACTAAACGAGAGGTGGCATGGTCGGACTAGAGGAGCGGCACGTGCGCACTCTCTTACGGCCTGCGCTTCGTGTCTAGTTCCCACCTTTCACCACCGCTATAGTTCATGACACTGCGTCAGAACCCCCACGGCCAGCGCCCAGCGAGTTTAACGTGGCAACCTTTCCTGGTCAGATAGTGCTCAAAGTGCGTCCTTCTGTTACAAGTTTTTTTAGTAAGCATCAAACTCAAGGCAAATTCAATTGGAGATTAAGTCATCGATACTCGTCTCTGTAGGTTAGTTCATCAGAAACAACTATCTTTTTATTTATGATTACCGAGCGCGGGTTTCCTCCTCAACTTGAAAGAGTGCGCGTCTGCTGCTCCTCTAGTGCGGCCGTGGAGGTGGCTAGCTACAAAACAACAACAACAACAACAACAACAACAACAACAACAACAACAACAACAACAACTACTACTACTACTACTACTACTACTACTACTACTACTACTACTACTCTTACTACTACTACTACTACTACTACTACTACTACTACTACTACTACTACATACATCGCGGACGCACGACCCACGGCATGAAAAGCTTCGCCCCTAAAAAAAAAAAAAAACGCCAGGCCTGCGCGGAAGGCACAGCCCAGTCACAGCGAAAGCTATAAAAGGTGGGTTTCAATACTCACCGTAGACGGCTAAATAGACAGCTAAATGGATGGCGGCCATCTTAAGTCCCATTCCAATTCTCACGTAGCCGGCAACATAGACAGCTCCGAGAAGACCACATCATAGACAAATACGATGCAGGCTACTTTGCTGTCTAAACAAGATGGCGGCTCAGCGAATCGCTCAGATAGATCAAATCTCGCCGGAATGATTGTCTGCACACAAGCAGACGCTTTCCCAGACGCTCAATGTGAGTAACGTTTATTTGTTTTTTTTATTTAAACACGAAATAAGCCAGAAGTTAGAACTGTTACGTTTCTTTATTCTAGCTTTTTCTTTTCGACGTGAGGTGGCGCATCGTCACGTGAAAGCCGTCTAAATGTGTTCCATTTCTCGGACCACATGTGCTCGATGCTCTATTCTTTGCAGTCTTCGTAGGCTGTCTACGTGCTGTCTAAGAATTGGAACACAGCTTAGCGGCCTTTCAGAGCCTTTTTTAAAAACTCATTGCGCACCGTAGTGGATACACACTTGGTGTGTATCCACTACGACATTATTAATTATAATTTCTGGGTACTAGGCCAGAATTCGACGCTATCTCTCGTCATTCTTCTGAGAAGCGTGGTATTCGCCAAACACTTGCAAGAAACGTTTTGCCAATTGTTCATGCAGTGGCTGACGATGATGATGAAATATACCTGAAGTGGGTATGCGCCGGCCACAGTTAATAGGTGATCAAGATCAAGCTTTTGTAGTGGGTTGGAGCATTGGACGAACCACTGGTTACGCTATTCGCATTGTGTGACGACTTGTTGTTCTTTTGCTGTTCTAAAACACTTTATTACTCATGTTAACGCGATTTGTTTCCTGGCATAAAGACTACCAAAGGCAAGTTTGCGAACAAGTCTCAAGCATGGCGTTGCTCAGTGGTAGAATACTGGGCTGGCACGCAGCGGACCCGGGTCCAAGCCCGACTCAGTCCTTGGTACTAGGTTTCTTTTCTTAATGCTGTGATAGTGGTTACGTACTATCGGTATCAAATGAAACGCGAACAGTGGAGCGCGTGGCATCACCCCCCCCCCCCCCAAAAAAAAAAAATAGAGCTAAGTGCACGTTAAGTTGCATATTTTGCATCCAGACGTGCTAGAGAGTGTGCTATTGGGCAGGTTAGCAACTCATGAGGGGCAAATTTTGTCTCTGTTGCTCCTACCCCAAATTATGCATGGTGATGCGAGTTGAAAGCAAGAGCTTTCTACAAGAGAGAGTGAACCGGGAGGGTGATGGTGGTTTCTCTCTATTATTCATCTTTTTGAACTATAAACATAAGAAAAATTGATTATTGGCCGCATACTTATCGTTATGGGAATGCCACGGGCTGTTGAAATGACCAAGATATGAGCAAATGATCCGAGTAAGAAACCAGTCAAGTCTGAGCAAGTTCACAATTTTTGTAATAGCCGTGCATAAAGTCTTTTGTCTCCTCCAGTGCCCTCATGGTTAGCTCTGCTCCTACTTTATGCAGCCGATTTGGCTGTTTTGTCATCATGCTTGTACCACATATGTTGGCAAAGTAAAGAGGGGCCAATGCATAGCCCGAGTGGCATCTCGGAGTCCGGGAAGTGTGTAGTCCGGGATTATTCGGAAAGAGAGGATGGTATCTCCTCAGCTATCTCCAAAGCAAGTGCACCCGCTTTCTTCAATCAACAAAAACAGTGCGCATACACCCCTGAACTCGGGAAAACGAGTTCACGTTCCGGCTATAACTGGACAACATTCTTGAGGAACGTAAATCACACTGCGCACGACAATGTAAATGATATCGTGTTTCCTCGTGGTCATTGGACGTTTAGCAAGAAGGAGCCGGGGCTGTCTTTGGTGTTTTCAAACGCTATAGACCATGCACGTGACTGATGATGAGTGATAACTGTGTTGGGTTGTGGTGTTGGCGATATGGGGGTCCAGCACAGCTCTGTATGTGGTATAGCTCAGAGGCCAGCATCACGTGGATTGTTGCGTTTCACTCGGCGCTTCTTGGTAGCCAGTCCGCGCACATATTTTTTAAAAATAAAGGACATTAGTTTACCATAATGGGAAAGGTGGAAACGAGGTGGGGAAGCTACCTGCAAATCTCGCAAGGCTAGATTTGCTGGCAACTTAGAACATTCTCATATCATCATCCTGGTCATGTGCTTCTGCACGGCTCACATCCTTTGAAATTGCCGTTTTTGGTTCGCTTGGAACGTCACTGAAGCACCCCAATGAAAGGAAAGAAGGTAAAAAATGTCTTGAAGAATATGAATTTGAGATTTATTCAAACAGTCATAGTCTAGGTTGATAGTGCTAAAGCCCGATACAAACCACCTGACAGAGCTCTCCCCTACTGTCACATTGCTCAGAAGTGGAAAACCATGGAACATGCGCAAATACAGGTCAAAAACAAAATATTCAAAATACAGGCAATAAAAACCACAGGTCGGTGAACTCCCTCATGAGTCAGCTCACTCGGACTCACTCAGACTCAGATCGAGTCCTGAGTCTGAGTCTGAATGAGTCCGGTTGAAAATTTTCGTGAGTGTGAGTCCGAGTGTGCTCGGTTTAGGAAAAGTATGCCGAGTCTGAGTCCGAGTAAGTCCAAAGCACAAGGCACATTTGTTGAGTGAATGAGTAATTTCCAGCTTTTTTTTTGTTCCGCCATTTCTGCTCATCTTCAGCATTACTGTCAGCCTTATCTGGTTCACGATTATACTTACTTGTACGCACACGTATTATAAAGCGGTGTTTTTCAGACACAGTTTTATTATGCTATGTGCCCATTAGAAATCCTCTTAAGTTACCCAGTACCTCCACCAAATTTTTACGTAAGGTGACGCAACTTAACATGGCTTTTAATGGGCACTGTGACCGTGATCACAGTAGAAGCAACGTCGTCTTCCTTCTCTACCCGCGCTTCCCTTGTTTTTCCTGGTAGTGACATTTCATATCAATATATATCAGAGCCGCGAAGTACATAGGGGAGGGCCTTCACATTCCCTCTCTCTCTTCCACTGACTCTTCTAAGGAAGTTGTTAATAAAGACACCTTACATTAGCATCTACTTCGAGAACAATGACCTTACTGGTTTACGAGCACCAATTTCCCATATCGTGCCGTGATTCTGTGTGAGTCCAGCTCAGTAATATTTTGGTCAGTTTGAGTCCGAGTAAGTCCGATTGAAAATATTTTTTTATGAGTTTGAGTACAAGTGAGTCCGGCTCGAAAAAACTTTGATGAGTCCGTCTGAGTGAGCCCTAAGCACAAAATATATTGCATGAGTAAGTCGGAGTGAGCTGCACAAGCTTTGCTGACCTATGACCAAAACACAGGAAGTAAAATTGTTACAGTCAGCACACACCAATAATCATGCGTGTCACAAAAATCTTTATACGAGCTTAGATGATGATCAAAAATACAAAAAAGTATAACACAAAACAAGAAAAAAAAACAAAGACGACAAATGCACAATATGAAGGGGTCATTAGGAGTTATACAGAAGCTAGTCTTAAACTTTTTTTTTTCTGGAGACGGTATGTTGAACAGTTGCCTTGAATCATATTAGCGATTTCTCGGTTATTGTTAAGAAAATGTGGCAGTAGGTATAGGCAAAAGTTTGAGGGCCGTATTCCATAACCTCGCCTTAAGCACGCGAAGCTTTCTAATACCACGACAGTGGATATTTCGTGAACGTTTCGCGAATATTAATTCAGCGACGGCTTGTAGAGGTGGAGGTGAGGAGAGGTAGTTGCTGCCACTCCATACAAACAAGTACCACAGTTCCGACAATTATGAAGCGACTGGGTACGCACACATGCATTCAATGAATTATCAATCATACGCTGAATACCTGTACTTGTATTGCAATAATTTACTACCTGTTTGATTACCTGTTTCCACACATTAAGCTCACGTTTAATTCGGGATGTAATAAGTGACCACAGCCTGTTTCGACCAACTGTCCGGCAATATACGGGCAAGATGTCTAAACCATTTCTTAGAATCCGGGTGCTATAAAAACTCATAAGTGCACAAAGGGAAGGCCAACAGTGTGTTTGCAAATGCTGTGCGCGTGACATTTCTTCATAAAAAAAAACCTCCCTTTGTTTACTTTTGCTACAACTGTCGCGTTCAGTGAATTCTTTCTAGTACGAGAACCATGGGTAGCAATGGAAAAGGTCAGCATGATATTTAACAGATGCGTTTTACATATAGCAGAGAGACTATAAACAGTTCTAATTAATGCGGCACATTTTGCTTTACAGGGGGTCGAAGGTATTTAAAAAAACATAGACAGTGAATAGGGTTCAATGCTATGTTGGGGAAGATGAATGGTGTGATATTGTTCGTATGAGCACGTTCTTGGATATTCGTACATTATAAGCTACGGATAAACTCCAATCGATCACTGCACTTTGTCGTTGGGGAAGAGCAGACGCGTCCGAGTCAAACGACCATTAGTGTGGTTTTGTGATTTCAATGTGTCAGGTACTCAAAAACTGTCAGCACAGAAGTGAAGATGACAATAACGTGGCCAAGCTTATAGACTCTTATGAGCCATTTGATATTTGATCGAGCGCTGAAGCAAGTACAAACAAATGGCGCAGCACATCTGAGGTGCTTCCTACATCGGGCAAAAAGGGCAAAGCTGAAAGAGAAAATTAAAAAAAAAAAGATCAAAGAAATGCGAGCGAATCGCAAGGTACAGCAAGACACAAACGGCGAAGGGCCGTGACGTCAACTTGCTTGGCGCTAAGCGCACCAGAAACAGGTAGCGTGAATTTCTTGTTTATGGAGCGCTGTAGGAGAAGTGCCCATAAATCAGTGACTACTCACAAGTGTTTCTTCTCCGCATTTCCCGGAATATTTGAGGCTCCTGTATAAGGACTACCGCGATGGTTACTTTCAGACTACCGCAATGGTTACTGGCGCAGCTGCAAATTACTGTTCGGGAGTGAGCCTCCATGACCGCTCTTAAAACCTCTGTGAAAATGTCGCATAGAGCTGTGGGCCTCGAAGCTGAAATGTCGGCGTGACAGACGAGCAGTTACACTAACTATGCGGAGGCAGGTGCGGCGCTATGCTTGCTGATATACATATGATCATAGAAAAAGCTCGAAAGTGCAGGATGCAAGGAAGGAAATAAAGTCAGGTCCGTTTTTCTTCTGAAAACCTAAGCGTTCTGTTGTTCTTATACCTGTTTCTGCTCAGAGAGATAGCTGCGTGACACGGCTTCCAAAATATGCGGCACAGCACGTTTCTTTCTACGTTAGGCGTCGGTGTGGCTCGTGCCAGGATGGGTAATTTGCACCCGGCAGCTGCACAGCTCTCCATCGTTTAGTATACGGGTCACCATTATAGTGCCACTTCTAATCACGGAGGTTGAAATGCGCTGAGCCGTGATTCGACCACCGCGTCGCGATATCACAGCCATACAAATGAAAGCAGCGTGACGTAGAGGTCACACTCTGAGAGTGCAACAGAAATCAACGTAAAAAATCACAGCATAGACATGGAGTGAATGATGATGAGTGGGGCGAAGCGTTCATCAGTCCGTCCGCGCTTCCGTCCATTCATCCGTCCATGCGTCCGTCCCTGCGTTCGTCATTGTGTCTGCCCGTCCGTGCGTCCGGCTGTGCGTCAATCGATCCGTCCACGCGTCCATCCATCCGTTCATCTGCTTGTATGCTCTGTCCATCCGTCCGTCTGTCCATATAGTGAACACTCCCAAGTACCGCCATCTCGCAGCTTTTCATCGCGATCGTAGTCGCGCGATCGTCTCTCTCCTTCTCCTGCGGCACATACCCGCTCTCTCGGGAATGTGCTACTGGCGGTTACACACAACGACAGTGGGGTACGCACAAGCCACGCCATAGAGAGCTTCATCCCTATAAAAAAGGCATGAAGCAGAAAGTGATAATTGCTGAGTATGTAGTTTGATGCTTGGCCTCAGACAGATATTTTTTTCATTATGCTTCAAAGCCAAGCTGCTTCTTCAGAAGAAAGAAAGCCGCCCCCCCCCCCCCCCCCCAAATAAAAAAACGAAATTTCATTGAAGTGTGAGTCACTAACAATGTCACAGCAGTGTCAGGAAGCATACCCGCTAAAGTATTTCGCATGAATCCACAGGCAGCAACGGTCAGTCCTTTTGATTCATATAGTCCCCTCGACATTTTATGCTCTATAGCGCGCTTTTCATTGTCTCATGCACGTTGAAAAGGCTAGTGCCCTTCAGCATACCACGCTGCGTCGTCTTCCATATGGCTACAGCGTGTACATATACCGTCGTTTAATGTGTTCCCAAGAAGGCCTATATATATTCACCCATGCTTCTGAAGTCATTCTGTCACTGTCACTGTCACTATCAATATATATATATATATATATATATATATATATATATATATATATATATATATATATATATATATATATATATATATATATATATATATATATATATATATATATATATATATATATATATATATATATATATATATATATATATATATATATATATATTGACAGTGACTAGAAACATTCTTCACCCTGTGCGCGCGGCGGTGACCGAGAAAGAAGTGGTTCGGTACGAACGATCTCACATGGTGGTTCTACGCCCGCCGCCAAGCGGTGCGAAAAGCTTTGCGCGTGCCAGATAACATATGCTGCGTCAATGACGCACGTATACGAACTTCAAGCCGCGAAAGGTCAAGCCCGGTCGCGCAGGGCAACTGCGACTTCTGCGCCAGTACAGAAACAGGGTTCGTTTATTGCCTGGCTCTGTGTGTATTCAGGTGTCCGAAAACTCTCTGCCGGAGTTGCCTAGCACGTTTGGTATTGAGTTAGAGCTACTCCGGAGATTTTTATCTATCGTTGCCGATGAAAATTTCAGTACGCAGTTTCTTTGCTGCTCTGGTGAATTGGGCTAATCATTACGACTGCTAGTAAATTAGTGCTTTCCCGAAGACAAATCATACGAATTGATTCTGGCATGGTCAGCTGTTGGGCTAGTTGGTTCGGCATCTTGCTCAGGAGAATGCGGGTTTGTTAGGAAAAGAACACACAACGGAAAGGACGCCCGCTTGCGATTGGGCATCCTTTCTGTCGTGCATTATTTTCCTAGCTGCGCTTCCCTAAGCAACATAAGAATTGATTACGCTTTCAAGAGCGATGCTTTCAAATGTGTCACACTCTACGGGACACCCTGTGGTTGTAACGTTGACGCCTTTCTCGTACAGGAAAGCTACTTTTAAGCGCTGATGCTTTCGCTGAAGCACTTGCGTAGCCCGAGGGTGACGCACCAAGCGCATGCGCCCCCTCCCCTCTTCGTTTTCCTGAATGTTTTTCGATGAATACTGAGCGCAAAATAAAGGAAGACGTTTTCTTCCTACGCCACTGCATTGAAGTCACCATTATCAAGCTCTGAAAGGACAGCTCAGCTGGGTTCGTCGCCCGATGGCATTTCGCGGTCCTGTTTTTTATCTGGGGCTAGGAGCACGTGTACTGGATTTATATTTCCGCGGGGTAGGTGGCGACGTCACCGCAGACACCATATGACACAGATAAGTCCTTCGGTTTTCGGTTTCAAACGCTGTCTTTTCACTGTTCTTGACACTTCATCGATCAGGTTCTAAGAAAACTGAAGCGGCAGCCGCATCGTGCCGTGCGGGTGTTGTAATTATTAATCTGTGCCTTGTATGGTACGCATGGCACAAACCGCTTGACACGAAGCCTAAAAATTGCCTGAATAAACAGCTTATTTAGCATGCCAAGGCGTGTTATAAAATATATTTTTCTGTCTGCTGTATCTTCCCATGAGGGGACGTCAAGGGCTTGCCTCGACGACGCCTCACGGGCGTTCTGGGTCGCCCAGGTTGGAGGCTTAGGTCCGGCCACCTAAACCTGCTGGTTTTTTATAATAAAGTTTATTCTTCCTCCTCCTCCTGCTTTACCTTGCCGAATGTCACGGACGCACTTCGTGAGCGATGCGCGTGACATTTGCCGATTTCGTCCTCGGTGAACTCAGTGGCAATTATGCGAACGCTTTAGGACTCCCCACCGAGATTGCTTACGTATATTCAAGCTGGGGCACGGACACACAAATGAAAAAAAAAACTTCAGCTATAACGCAAGTGGGATAAACAATTGCTTCTATCGTCAGTCGCGGAGGAAGTAATTGATTCCGTATAAGCGAACAACTGACAAAGAAGAAGCGTGCTCGAGTGCTTGCGGCAGGTGCGTATCAACACATGAAAGAGAAACCTGCACCTTTATGCCGGAAATTAAGTGTGTATCATCCAGGGACAAATGGAAGACCAGCAAAAGACTAGCAAAGTGGGGTAGCTTTGAAGAATGTTGACTGGATAGCACCATTGCACGATCGGCCACTCTGTTTGCAAATACTGCTGGAACACAGTCCTCGTCTTTCGTCGGCTCACAAGGCAATCAAAGCCCTTTTGCGCTTTCTGAGAACTACGGGCCTACGTGAACGCCTTTGTCTGTTGCATAGTAACACAGCTGCCTACGCGTCAGCCCCTTGACTGACATTTTTTTGTCTCTTCCTCTTTCCTCTCTATCTCTCTCATTGCTCCAGCGTAGGATATCAAACTGGGCATGTGCCTGGTCAACCTTTCTGCCTTCCCTATTGTTGTTCTCCCTTTTTCTCCAGTTTGTTGCTATCGCATTTATTGCTTCGCCCTCGTGGCAAAGCTTGCAGCACCTCAACTTGTCACGTGCATTGCGCGCGTGATCACGCTTTCCTAAGTCATGCGGGATGTGAACCAGGCTTCCTGGATACCGAATAAAAAAAACAAAAAAAAATGCTTGGTGAGTGACGAATAGGGTCTGCGCGACACAGACCTCTGGCTCACTCTTTTCTGCCCGGTGCGCGTCATTGTGAAGTGGCTGACTCATGCCAGCGGAAAATGACGGCGACCCGTCGCTAACGGAGAGGCAGCGGCCGTGTCATACCGCGAACCGAGTAGGAAGCGAACAAGCGTCTGGGTGGCAGGGCCGGTCACATGGGGAGTTCCCAGTACACGCGTCATTGGAAAAGCACGTGCATCACGCATCAGGTTTTGAAAGTTTATGGAAGAGCTCGAACGAATAAACAAGGACTATTTTAATGCTATCTTGTCATTGCGAAAATCATGCGGTTACCGTCGACATTGACGCTTTCGTTTTTTTACGCAGCGTTCTCGATTTTATTGCGCATGCATTGACTGAGAAACGGCGACGAATTTTACTTATTTTATGTTGCTTACTTTCCCACGAAAAATATGAAAAATCCTGAAGTGTGGTGACAAAATCGTTGCTTACATATGCTTTTGAAAGCTGCGGAATATAACAGTGGGTTTTCAAATGCGCGGATGTTAAAAAATACGGTACCTTAGGTTAACGCCTTCTTCGTCATTATCGTTTCCTAATCGCCCCAGCGGGTGAGTATCACGGAACACTAGTACCGCACGAGACGTCGTAGATACACTCTAGCTAAGCATACGTAGAGCCGCTTTCCTGGTGCATCGTGGCACTGAAATGTTGGCGCGTTCCCTAAGATAGCCACTAACACTACTTTTAAAGACGATAGTCTTTCTTGGGGAGCTTCGACGCAAAAAAATTTTTTGTCTGTTTGTCTGTACATTTGTCTGTTTGTCCAACCTTAACGGTACCCTAAACGGCATAAAAGTTTCCAAACAATACTCCAAACGGCCGACCCCATCCGCAGCGCCCACCAATAATGCTCAAGGTTCAGCGTTCATACTTGTGCAATTGTCAATTAAAATTGGCAGATATCACTTACAATGGGAATCTATTATATGCGAAGCATGAATGAGAAATGTTGATAAGTCACTTTAAAATCAGCACAACGTTACGAGGTGGAGGCCAATGAGGCCGTACAGGACTTCCGTGTCATGATTATCATGTTTGCATGTGTCGTTTACCTTCGCCATCTATTCCCGTCATGTGATACCAAATCTAGTATATGTGGAGCTAGCGAAACCGCCGCGAGCACGCTATGAGCGTAGTATGTTGTCATGCTTTTACACGACACGCGTGTCATGATTATCATGTTTGCACCAGTGATACATTTCGTCATCCATTGACCTCACATAACACCAAATTCGGTATATGTGGAGCTAGCAAAACGGCCGCCAGTGCATCAAGAGAAGCCCAATTTACTCTAATGTAGCGTTGAGGCGCGCGCACACTGGGCACAGTGACGCTACGTTATCAAAACGCGAGTACTCTATAGTCTGACACCAGACGCGACCAGCGTCCGTCGGCGTGACCCAGCGGCAACTGGCGCGAAGTGCTACAAGCTGCGTTTCGCACCGATGCGTTACCAAGACAACACGGCGTCTCCCTCTTTTCATGAGAGGGGGACGCCTTACGCGCTGAAACGCGCATGCGTCAAAGCAACGCAGCGCGGCGCGCGCCTTCGATTGGATTGGATAAACTTTTATTTGGTCCTCCAAAACACAGATCACTGTGTTGCGGGCAGCTCCCACGTGGGGACTGAGATGCCAAGCTCCTCAGCCGCCTCGCGGGCTTGGTGGACAGCCCAGAGCTGATCTGCCAAGGATGAGCTGCGGATTGCCGCCTCCCATCTGGCAGAGGTGATGTGCGATAAATGAGCGAATTTGGTGCACTGCCAGAGCATGTGTTCTAATGAAGCTATTTCCCCACAATGTGGACAAAGATTACTTGGATATAGGTCAGGGTACATGATGTGTAACATTTTCAAAGTAGGGTACATCCGCGTTTGCAAAAGCCTTAATGTAAGTGCTTGGGGCCGGGTTAGATTTTTGTGAGGTGGAGGAAAAATCCTTCTAGACAGGTAGAAATGTTTAGTGAGCTCGTTATATGTTGTAAGAATTTCCCGGTTATCCCCTTCACCGCTAGAACGCATCCCCGGGGAGGCGCGGTTGGAGAGTTCTCGCGCCGCCTCGTGTGCTGCTTCGTTGAGATTGGGAGGGGAATCGTTGATTTGTCCAAGGTGAGCTGGGAACCAACTCAGAAGATGATGTGTTATGTTCTTGCCTTGCAGTATTTTTAGCGTTTGTTCACAGACCGTCCCCTTGGCGAACGCCCGTAGTGCTGCCATGGAATCACTGTAGGCCACTTCAATGTTATCCATCTTGAGTGCTAAGGCGATGGCCACTTGTTCCGCAATGATTGGGTCTTTCGTCCTGACCGTCGCTGAGTTGACGACATGGCCAGCCCCATCGACTACCACTGCCACAAACGCTTTCCCATTGGCGTAGGAAGCCGCGTCAACAAATACGACCCCTCGTTCCTCGTTTGAGACTTGACGAAGTATAGTCCTGGCCCTCGCTACTCTTCTTCCGACGTTGTGTTCTGGATGCATGTTTCTCGGTATAGGAGATACCGTGATAGTCTCCCTGATGTTGTCAGGGATATCATTGTAATTGCGTCTGATTGCTATTGGGTTTTGGCCCAGCTCCTGCAGGATCATTCTCCCCGACCTTGTAGTAGATAACCTTGCAAACTGTGCTCTCTCTTGGGCTTCTGCTATTTCTTCGAGCGTGTTGTGTATGCCAAGCTCAAGCAGACGCTCGGTGCTGGTATGTATGGGTAGGCCCAGGACCTTCTTGATAACTTTCCTGAGGAGCACATTCAGTGTCTCGGACTCTGCTCTTGACCAGTTGCGCATTGCTGCCTCGTATGTGAAGTGACTTAGAACAAACGCATGCATCAACCTGATGAGGTTGTCTTCCTTGATCCCATTTCTTTTGTTGGCCACTCTGCGTATGAGGTGCACCGCACTGTCTGTTTTCCGAGTTAACTTGGCTATAGATTTGCTGTTGGCGCCGGTAGACTCTATCACCATTCCCAGGACTTTGATGGAGTCGACCCTCTGGATGGCATCCCTTTGATTTGTACGGAGATGGATGTCTATCTGGTTTAACGGCTTCCATCCCCTGGGCTTTGGTCCCCGGCGTGCAGTCCGATAAAGCAAAAGTTCTGACTTACTCGAGGAGCACTTGAGCCCGGAAGGGCGAAGGTAGTCTTCTACGGTGTCAATCGCCTCTTGCAGAGCGCTCTCAATCTGCCCCTCGCTTCCACCTGTGCACCAGATGGTAATGTCATCTGCGTAGATGCTGTGCTTCAATCCTTCAATGCTCGATAATTTCTTTGACAGTCCAATCATGGCAATGTTAAACAGCATTGGTGAAATCACTGCCCCTTGTGGCGTGCCCCTTGCTTCTAGTTCGATTTCTGCGGTCTCGATATCTGCAATCTTCATCACGGCTTTCCGATCTGTAAGAAAGGACCATACGTAGTCATAGAAGGCTTTCCCTAGACCAAGCTTGGAAATTGCTTCGAGTATGAATGAATGGTGGATGTTGTCAAACGCTTTTTCTAGATCTAGGCACAGAATGGCTCTCACGTCTCTGGTTTCATTGTCAATGACCTGGTGTTTGATAAGCTTCAATGCATCTTGTGTGGATAGCCCTGCCCTGAATCCAACCATATTGTGTGTATATATGTTGTTATCTTCCAAGCGCGCCTTCGAGTCTATGGTAGATTGTAGAATCTCTTACGAAGCTAACAAAAGACGATGTGCCCTTCACATGGGAAAGTAAACAACTGGAAGCTTTTTACGAATTAAGAAAACGGCTATAGGGCTCACCAATACTTGCCCATTTTAATGAGACTGCCGACACTGAAGTTCATAACGATGCCAGCAATGTTGGCCTTGGCACCATCCTGGTCCAGTGGCAAAATGGTCAAAAGAAAGTGTTAGCCTATGCCAGACGCAAACTTTCAAAAGCTGAGACAAACTACTCTGCAACTGAAAAAGAGTGCCTCACAGTAATCTGGGCAATAAGCAAGTTTCGACCCTACCTTTATGGTAGACCGTTCAGAGCTGTCAGTGACCATCATGCTCTATGCTGGCTGGCAAATCTCAAGGATCCCTCAGGTCGACCAGCAAGATGAAGCCTTAGGCTGCAGCAGTACGACATTACTGAAGTATATAAATCTGGAAGAAAACACAGCGATGCCGACTGCCTGTCCCGCGCCCCCGTCGATCCAAGTGTATCTGAAGAGGAAGACTTCCCGTTTCTAGGCGTTATCGGCACATCCGAAATCACCCAAGAACAACCAGATGACCCAGATTATCTGACGCTTATACAACTTCTGCAGGGTCTCGACGTTCAAGTTCCTCGCATATTCTCCAGAGGGCTCTCCACCTTCTGCCTTCAAGGAAGTGTCCTTTAAAAGAGGAACTTCGAACCTAACAGCGAAACATTTTTACTAGTCACACCTACAGCCATGCGAGAGGAAACTCAGCATGCATGTCACGACGAGCCGACATCTGGACACATGGGTGTGAGGCGAACATTCGTCAGGATTCACCTGAAGTACAATTGGCCTAAGTGCAGCGCTACGTGAAAACTCGTCACAATTATCAACGGCGCAAAACTCCCCGTAAAACCAGCTGGCCTTCTCCAGCCAATAGACCCTACGGATATGCCAATCCAACAAGTCGGCATGGACTTCCTGAAACCTTTCCCCACGTCGAATGCAGGCAAGAAGTGAATAATCGTAGCCATGGACTATCTGACCCGTTACGCTGAGACGGACTTTCTGTACAGTGCAACAGCTGCAGAAGTCGCCAAGTTATTTGTGAACAACATAGTCCTCAGACATGGTGGGCCCATCGTAGTTATTACGGATCGAGGCACCGCATTTACTGCCGACCTAATGCAATGCCTGATGCGCATGAGAAATACATATCACAGAAGAACAATGGCGTATCATCCTCAATCAAATGGCTTAACCGAACGCCTCAACAGAACTCTGACAGACATGCTATCAATGTATGTCGATGTTGAACATAAACAGTGGGATGAAATATTACCCTACATAACATTCGCATATAACACAGCCGTTCAGAAAACAACCAGCGTTACCCCTTTCGAACTAGTATTCGGCTGAAGAGTGACCACCCCACTGGATGCCATGTTACCACTACGGGATGAAAGCAAAGCAGCTGTCCACCTGATGTAGATGACTTCTTGCAAAGAGCCGAAGAAGCACGGTAAATGGCAAGATACCGAATACGCCGCCAACAGCGCGTCGATTCTAGTCGGTAAAACAAGCGACGCAGTGACGCACTTTATCATCCTGGTGACAAAGTGTAAATATTGATCCCAGTGCGCCGCCGCGGACTCTCTGAAAAGCTTCTTTGTCGATACTTCGGCCCTTATAAAGTACTCCGTCGTATCAGCGACGTCACTTATGAAGTCATATCCGCTGGACACGAGAGCTCAAGACGCCGCAATCCCACGGAAGTGGTACACGTAGTCTGCATGAAGCCCTATCATGACATATCGTCGAAAAACGAGTGAGAATGCACATGGATCCTTTCTCTGTCTCAAGCATTGGCACGATACGCCTGAGGAGGGGGATAATGCCGCGACAGGTTGGCCACGTTCAAGTAGCCGACCGCGACCATCGTGGCACGAGCACCAGGCCAAACCAGGCTGGCATGCGCCACGCGCTCGTGCGCTCTGGCTACGAAGAAAAAGAAGACAGTTAAATGTGGGAATTTGACTAACTCGGACTTCGATGACCATAGCTATTAGACTTGTGGGCACAAGTTCACCCTAATAAATGCGCTTGGTTCATTAGCCTGTCTGCCTCAGCATCGGTACAATACATACGTACATACATACATACATACATACATGCATTCATCATCATCATCATCATCATCATCATCATCATCATCATCATCATCATCATCATCATCATCATCATCATCATCATCATCATCATCATCATCAGCCTGACTACGTCCACTGCAGGATAAATGCCTCTCCCATTTTCTGCCAGTTATCTCGGTCCTGTGCTTGCTGCTGCCAATTTATACCCGCAAACTTCTTAATCTCATCTGCCCACCTAATCTTCTGTCTCCCCGTAACCCGCTTGCCTTCTCTGGGAATCCAGTTAGTTACCCTTAATAACCAGGGGTTATCCTGTCTACGCGCTACATGCCCGGCCCATGTCCATTTCTTTTTCTTGATTTAAGCTATGATATCCTTGACCCCCGTTTGTTTCCTAATCCTCTCTGCTCTCTTTTTGCCTCTTAAGGTTACACCTACCATCTTTCTTTCCATTGCTCGCTGCGTCGTCCTCAATTTAAGCTGAACCCTCTTCGTAAGCCTCCAGGTTTCTGCTCCGGAGCTAAGTACCGGCAAGATACAGCTGTTATATACCTTCCTCTTGAGGGATAGTGGCAATCTACCTGTCATAATTTGAGAGGGCTTGCCAAATGTGCTCCACCATACATACATACATACATACATACATACATACATACATACATACATACACACACATACATACATACATACATACATACATACATACATACATGCACATACATACATACATACATACATACATACATACACACATACATACACACACATACATACATACATACATACATACATACATACATACATACATACATACATACATACATACATACATACATACATACATACACACATACACACAAGAAGTGTACGCGCCCGCTTTCAGGTGAGTACACTTCTTGGAGCCAGTCACTGTTATTGTACGAAAACGTACAATTACGTTTTGATTAACTGAGACGTTCGAGTCTCAGTTAATCAAAACTCTCACCGAGACACGGTGAGAGTTTTGATAAGGTTATAGGTAGACAGGGGGTAGGGTTAGGGAGGGAAACATTCGTGTGTTATTAACTAAACATAAACCATTCTGCGTGTGCTGGTTGTGGCGGTGGTTGTGATGTTGAAAAGGCGGGTTTAGCATGGCCTGAAACCATCTTGGCAGGAAGCGCAGAAACTATTACACGAAACACACAACACAAACGCTCAAGATCCCACCAAGATGGATTCATACCAACTGGCCCGATACAATTGTTTATTGACATAAAGTGTCGGCAACTGTTCCGCCTTAGCATCTCTTAAATTATAGGGGTTAGTCAACAAATGTCACGCAGCTTAGTGTCTCACAGAAAAGCCATCAGGATCCGTGGCACGCTCCTCCTCGTCACCGTGGTTCCTTCAGAAAAAAAAGACATCTTCCAATGTCCCGTGCTTGTGACAATCTTTCCCCAAGCTGCGTATCATCCGTGTTCTTTTTCTGCCAAACTGTGGGCACAGCCAAATGAAATATTCGATGTCACCGATGTCACCACAAATGGCACAAAACGGGGAAGCGCCTCGTCCAGTCTTTAATGACCAAGCCGGCGTGTGTGCAGAATCAGTTCTTATACGGTAAAGCAGCGTCACTTGTTCTCTGGGAAGTCCGTGGATTACGCATGAGTGATGCGGAAACTTGTGGATTGTTCTGAAGTGATTGCGTATTACATTATTGTTGTTCTGGTATGTTTTAAGAGAAGAGCTCTTATTTTCGGAACGCAAGATCGTGCTTTGCGAGCAAAGGGCATCGGCTTTTTCATTGCCTTTCATTCCAACGTGGGATGGACTTCACTAGAATTTCACAACGAAGCTCTTGCCGATCAGGTGTTGAGTGAGCACCAGAGATTATGTTGTGAATTTTTCTTCAGGTAGCCCTCAATGCAGTCGCTGTAACACCGACTGTGAATCAGTCAGTACTACCACATCTCGCGAAGAAAGCGTTTGCAATTTTAGAAAAGCCGTGCCGATTGCTGCGCTTTCCACTGTTGTGGACGACACAACACGATCCAGGCAGCCCGACCATGACACGTCCAGGTAGGGTATGCAGAAAGCCGCTGCGCAGATATCCGTTTGTGTGCACACCGATTCGTCAGAGTAAACTTGTAAGTGACCACGGTACATGGTGCTCAAATGGTCCAACACCAGAAACTTTGCTTCTTCAGCTGGAGCAGTGCATTGAATTCGTCGGCAGTTTAAGAACCATGAAGTTACATGAAACGTCCACAAAGCACCATGGTGGGTTGATAGGGCTCCGTTGAAGTGATTTCAAGCCTTATTGTCGAAATGTGTTTAGCGCCGCGGGAAAATGTGAGTCAGGTCTTGTTCTTAGCCGCTGGATAAGAGCCGTGCCTGTGAATGACTCGCCCCGCTGCGTCAACAAAGCCTTAGACACCAGGAGGCGGAGTGGTAGACATTCGGATTGATCGCTGACCTTCTTGTTTGAAGCCGCCTGAGGGACTCCCATCGCCAATCGGAGACCCTTTCTGTGCACCGTCTCTAAGCGCTTGAACTGGCTCGGTTATGGTGACATCAGTGGCAGCTGGTAAAGAATGCGGCTTGTTATGAGCGCAGCATTCAGCCTAAGCATCGACATAGGATTGTTTCCCCCGCGTACACCCACCATGTGACGAAGAGCGTTGAGTCTCTGCACAGATGTGACCAGAATACCATCAACTGCTTGTCGCCATAGTAGCTTGTCATCTATGGTAACGCCCAGCATACGAACACTCGATGCACGACGAATGGAATGGCCTCTGATATTCAGCGACAGGCGCGTTGACTTCCGCCGCACCCCCAGGAAGAGCATGAAGGCAGATTCATCTGCTGATAGAGACAGGCCGAGTGTCAACAATGGTGTTTAGTGATTGAAATGGCGCCCTGTGCTATTCGGGCCAGACGTTTGTGCTGATACCCTGAGGTGCAGATGCAGGTATCATTGGCATAGATGGATATTTTAACTGGTTTGAGAGCTACTTTCAGAGTGCCAAGAAGGCTGGCCTTGGCAACGTGTTTTTTCGAACTGCACTTAATTTGTGTGATGTTGATAGAATGTCAGCAGTGTGGTTTGGAGTGTGTTTTTATCTATCAGAACGCCAAACAGCAAAGCTGCATATAAGCGTTCCATAAAGGTAGATTGATATGTGGGGTTTAACGTCCCAAAACCACCACATGACTATGAGAGACGCCATAGTGGAAGGATCCAGAAATGTCGACCACCTGGGGTTCTTTTCATTGAGCACACGGGCCTACAGCTAATCTGAGCACAGGCCAACAACATTTTCGCCTCCATCAAAAATGCAGCCGCCGCAGCCGGGATTTCGTACCGCGATCTGCGGGTCAGCAGCCGAGTGCCTTAGCCACTAGACCACCACGACGGGGCGTGTGTTACATCAAAGAAAAAAGGACATTGTGTTTGTTTTCAGTTTTAAGATATATTTTAAATACGGTTTTTCAATGCAGCTTTGGAATACTTCAATAAGCCACTCAGTGAGAGCAACGAATTGCCTTGCTGACGCTTAGTAAGCACTTCGTAATTTCAAATTATGAAGATGGCTTATAGTGTGGTGGTACTTTACGACAGACAAGTTGCGAAATATCTTAGGGTAGCTTACCTGCACATTATAGCTTCATGCACAGTGGCGGGTTCCTTGCCTCACGTTTTTGCTAAAATGGGTACCTGCAGTATGGCAATGACGAGAGGCACATCCATTGGGCATAAATGCACAGCGAGGAGTAGGAAGCAGAGATGCAGAACTACGATAGTTATACATCGGTAGTTGAATGACTAACAAAACATCAGTTGTAAAAAATGTCGATAGCGCTATCGACATAAAATTCCGTAGTACAGTATTGATAGTATAATGTATATTGCACAAACTCATTGCAGAATAAACGTTGTTCCACGAATGCGTGGTAAATTGTTGTATAGGAGGAACAGGCTGCATCAGAGTGACAAAGTTGAGATGCTCAAGTTCTTTCACCTGAATGAATCGCTGACATATGATAATTATGTTGAATTGATCATCTACTACAGAAAGTCGGTTCATATAATGGAACTGCGGGGCTTCATATTTATATTACATTCTCTGATTTTAAAGTAAAGTATTAAGTAGTAAGTAATAGCTTTGGTTCTAAACCACAACGTAAAACTAAGAAGAACTAAGTTTGTTATTTGTAAGACATAACTGATTGCTTCTGCATATGAATTTTTGGTAGAATATGATCCAAAATTTTGCTGCAGAAATAATTTATTCGTTTTGCCAAAGCACTCCATACAGACGATCTGAGTATTGCTGATAGTAGCCTATCATGACTGTTCTGGAAATATCTCTGGCCAGCAACAGCATAATTATTCGTAGCACTATGAATAGCATTACAAGTGATGAAATTACAGATGATACTTTAGCACTATTGCACTATCGATAATAGTATGAACATTGTATCATTAAAACTACTAACAATAGCTTCCTTGTGCTATCGATAATTTCAAAGAAACTTTCGATAGAAACTATCAAAATTATCGATTATAATGTAAGCACCAGATTGACAACGTTTGACCTGCATCTTTTTCATCTGTATATAATCATCATCACGAAAAACGTCGTCTTCGTTCGGAGGGTTCATAAGGCGTTTCATCCTAATAAACGCTGTCGAGACTCCAACGCTGCCACTGTCTTACAGAGTGGTGGAGCTGCTTCGATCCCCAAGTCCTCTCCGACGTCACGTTCCCCTGGAGCTTTGTTCGTGTCGCCGCTTGCTTCCCCCGTCCGCTGTCATGGCTCAAGAACCACTGCCCGGAACATCCAGTATCCCTGTCCAACAAACCATTCCTGCGTGGATCGTCAACGCCCGGCAGCGCGACCCACCCATCTTTTGTGGTCTTCCACGTGACGACGTCGAGGTATGGCTAAAGGAATACGACATGACCTGTGTTTATAACCAATGAGATGAGCCTCAAAAACTTCGTCACGTCGCCTTCTATCTGTCCGATGTCGCGAAAACGTGGTTTTTTAACCACGAGAGCAGCTTCCCGAATTGGCCTACTTTTGCTCAACAAGTCCGTAGTATTTTTGGAAAACCGAACACCCATTCCGAAGTGTCGAAACGAAAGCTCGATGGGCGTGCCCAACTTCCCGGGGAGACGTACACTTCGTACATTGAAGACGTCCTTGCTCTTTGCCACCACGTGAACTCGGCGATGACAGAAGCTGATCGTGTTCGCCACATCATCAAAGGGATAGGCCATGTCGCATTTAACGCTCTGGGTGTTAAAAACCCCACCATCGTTGAGGACGTCATCATGACATGTCAGCATCTTGATGAAATCCAAGCCACTCGATTGCACCCAGACTATCCAGATGCCAGTGACAGCCGGCCTTCCTCGGATGCGGATTTGCGCGCGCTGATTCGCACTCTGATTCACGAGGAACTTCAAGCGCAAGGGTTGTCATGTGCACCCGCCCCTCGGCCTCACTCTCAATCTGCTGGTCTGCGTGACATCATCAAAGAGGAGCTCTCATCCATGGCTGGCGCGCTCCCATCGAACACTATGGCGCCACCAACACCACCCATGACGTATGCGCAAGTCGCTGCCATGCCACCTGCCTTGGTTCAGCACGCGCATCCTGTTCCTGCGCAGTCCAACCTAGCAGCATTTGCACCACACTCACCTGTCCCAGCGCCAGTACCAGCGCCTGTGACAGCTCCAGCACACTACGCCCCCTGGCGCTCGCCTCGCCCAATATGTTACTTTTGTGGCATTCGGGGCCATATTTCACGATTTTGCCACAAGCGCCAACAGGACTAGCGCCGTGGCTACGATGTTTACGAAAGGGATTCGGAGCCATCCCCTAACCAGTACCAGCGACGCCCTACGACACGTTCTTTCTCTCCGACTTCTCCACTCGCCGCACCTCGCCCCTGCTATCCCGGACGCCGCCGGTCCCCTTCACCTCTGCGACGCTCGACATCTCCTCTGAGACCAGCTGTACCTACTTCTGACTACCATTCGGAAAACTAGCTGGGGCAGTTTTTGAAGGGAAAGCTGTATCGCTCGAACAAACACCAAGACCTCCAGAGGGCACAGCCAACTTGTTATTAGTGTATGCGGAAGGGGTACCAGTTCAGGCATTGGTGGACACGGGGGGCTGCTATTTCTGTTATTCATGCGGATTTGTGTACTAGTATACGTAAGGTTACCACACCTTATACTGGCAATCTCTTACGTAGCGCATACGACCATCAGCACAGTGCACCGTTAGAGTTTTCATTGATGGGATCCGGCATCATATTCAGTTTGTCTTGCTGGCTTCTTGTGCTTTTATGCTTATTTTAGGATGGGACTTTCTTTCTGATGCTGCTGCTTCCATCTCTTGTCGACAACGACTCATACATATGCGAGAGACAGATGATATTTCCCCGATATTATCTCGTGACCGGCTACGAACAGCCATGACTTTTTTGTGCCACCTAACCACGAGCACGTTATCACGGTTATGTGTGACTCCATTGACCACGGTGACGTCCTAGTCAGTCCATCAGCCCGTTGTATAATTAGAGGGATTGCACTTTCATCGATTCTTGTCCGCTTCTCCAACGGCACCGCATTTCTCGCAGTACTGAATATCACCAATGAGCCGATACTGCTGACCAAGGGCACTGTTGTAGTTTCCAGCGTGGACACACAACCTACCTCTGTAGTGGCTTCGGATACCAGTCTGGTGGAATCACGTTCAATAACAACAGATGCTCCACCTACTGGGGCTCTCGTCAATGCCATCAGCACAGATCTCACTCCCCCGCAAGCAGACGACCTACTGGCGTTGTTGTCTAAGCATAAATTTTCTTTTGACGTACATTCCACAGCCAGACTTCTGCGGTGGCTCATCGCATACACACCAGCGGAACTTCTATTGTCCGTCGTCGACCATACCGTGTTTATTCCAGTGAAAGCAAGATCATCGACAAGCAATTTGCTGATATGCTCAAGCAAAACATAATCCGCCCCTCCTCAAGCCCTTGGTCGTCACCTGTCGTTCTCGTAAGAAAAAAAGACGGTTCGGTGCGATTCTACGTTGACTACCACGCATTAAACAAAGTAACCAGAAAAGACGTATATCCCTTGCCTCGCATTGATGATGTCTTAGATTCCTTACAAGGAGCGGAATATTTTTCGAGCCTTGACCTGCGCGCCGGTTATTGGCAAATTCCAATGCACGAGGATGACAAGGAAAAAAAAAAACTGCCTTTGCCACACCCGATGGGCTTTATGAATTTAACGTCATGCCTTTCGGTCTCTGCAATGTGCCAGTAACGTTTGAACGACTGATAGACACTGTATTGCGGGACCTTAGGTAGAAAACATGCTTATGTTACCTTGACGAAATCGTCATATTTTCTTCAACATTCGAACAGCACTTGCAGCACCTAGATGAAGTTCTAACGTGTCTCGCAGCTGCTGGCCTTCAGCTCAACAGCAAGAAGTGCGACTTTGCTAGCGAAAGTATTAAAGTACTCGGACATCTTGTCAGCAAAAATGGAATCCGGCCTGATCCCGACAAGATTACCGCTGTTCTTCACTTCTCGGTGCCTCAATGCGTCAAAGAGCTCCGAAGCTTTCTTGGCCTTGCGTCGTACTTCCGGCGCTTTATACGAGACTTCGCCACCATTGCTGCGCCACTTCACCAACTCCTTTCCTCGGGAGCGTCATACGTATGGTCGGACGAATGCCAAATGGCTTTTGACACCTTGAAACGTGCCCTCACGTCTGAGCCAGTCATTTCGATAACGCCGCACCCACTCTCCTCCATACTGATGCCAGCGGACACGGACTCGGCAGTGTACTTCTGCAACGAACAGAGCGTTATGACGAACTTGTGATCGCATACGCAAGTCGCACCCTCACAGCAGCAGAGAAAGACTACACTATCATCGAGCAGGAGTGTTTCGCCGTTGTCTGGGCAATCCAGAAGTTTCGACCATATCTTCACGGCCGCCACTTTACCGTCGTCACTGACCACCACGCTTTGTGCTGGCTGTCGACGTTGAAAAATTTGTCTGGACGTCTCGGTCGCTGGATACTTCGTCTCTAAGAATACGAGTTTGACGTTTACTGCACATGCGGCAAAAACACGACGATGCCGATGCCCTTAGCCGCTGTCCTTTACAATCCTCATCACGCACTCCTGGCCTGTCGCCAACTGTGAGTGAACCCATCAAAGTGTCTCCGTCAGTTCATTCACTCGCCGCTGTCGATTTTCTTTCTACCTTCAACAACGACACGTTTGCATCCCACCAACGCAGCGACACTTACTGTCGCTCTATAATGCAGCGCCTTCAACGCTCCTCTCATCCTCCCAACGCTCGCGCCCATCGACAGCTGCGGAACTTCAAGACTGAAAACTCAATCCTTTACCACTTTGTCTTCGACCCCGAAGGACAGCGCTGGGTTTCTGTTGCTCCTCGTTTCCTAAGAGCGCAGATTTTGGAGACGTTTCACGATGACCCCAAGGCTGGTCATCTCTGTTTTCAAAAAAACCTATGAACGCATGCGCAGTCGTTTTGCCTGGCCTGACCTTTCTAACTGTGTAGCGCGATATGTTGCGTCATGCTCGCTATGACAACGCCGCAAGCGACCCACTTCTTCCCCGGCCGGTCTTCTACAACCTCTTCCGTGTCCTGACGCTCCCTTCGATGTCTATGGCATTGACATCTATGGACCGCTACCAATATCAGCTAGCGGCAAGCGCTAGATTGTCACAGCAGTTGACCACTTAACATGGTACGCCGAAACAGCTGCACTTCCTTAAGGATCAGCAGAGGACATTGCCACATTTTTTCTGGAGGCAATCTTTCTAAGACATGGTGCACCACGCATCTTATTGAGCGATCGCGGCAAGGCATTTCTCTCGAAACTACTCGAACAAGTCCTCCACGCATGTAATACGATTCATAAGACGACATCCAGCTACCATCCCCAGACTAACGGCCTCACAGAGCGCTTCCATCGAACTTTGACCGACATGATATCTATGTATATCAACGCCGACCACACCAACTGGGATAGCATCCTGCCATTCGTGACTTTTGCGTACAATACCGCTACGCAGCGCACCACGGGCTATTGCCCATTCTTTCTCGTCTATGGCCGTCAACCAACATTTCTACTCGACATCTCCTTTTTTGACGTCCCTGTGAACTCCTCATCGTCATCGAGTGAGCACTTAATCTCTCGCCTGGCCGATTGTCGTCGACGCGCCCACCTCAATACACAGGCAAGCCAACAAGAGCGGAAGACTCGCTACGATGACGTCCACCGCGTAGTTCACTTCAATACTGGAGACGAAGTACTGTTGTGGACCTCAACGCGGGTTCCCGGCCTGTGTGATAAGTTTCACTCACGTTTCATCAGCCCCTACGCTATAGTCGAGCAGACGTCTCCTGTTAACTATCGAGTAACCCCTGTTGTCATGCCTTCCGACGGCCGTTTTCGTGGTACGGAGGTTGTTCAAGTGTCGCGCTTAAAACCATTCGTGCGCCGTACACCACTGTCATAAACAGTGGCCTAATTGGCCGCTTCCGCGCGAGGGGGAAATTAGTGTATGCACAATATTAACAACGTTTGATCTGCATCTTCTTCATCTGTCTATAATCATCACCACGAAAAACGTCGTCTTCGTTCGAAGGGTTGATCAGGCGATTCAGCCTAATAGACGCCGTCGATACTCCAACGCTGCTACTGTCTTACAATATTGATAGTTCGTCTGCCATTACTCTTGTATAACTAGTGAAAAGGAGCCATCGTACACCAGCTATGCCCAAACACGGGAAATTTGACTCTGCACGTATCAGTTGTCGACGGGACGGCAGGCGCCGCCACTGAGAATTAGTTTTTCTAGCGCAGCAAAGCTGCTTCGCAACGTTTGCATCTCATCTAATATACCTGAAACAGGAGCTCGAGTTTACAACGTGTTCTGACGAAGGCCGGCCCTGTGTTCTATAGATGTCAGCCATTTTGGGAACGCGGCCACTCACTTCTTCGTGCTTATCTCAAGTGCGATTGTTTAGGACTATTTAGATAATGCCTACATCACTACAAATTATCTGCTAATAAGTAAGCGTATGCGGCGTATGTTCAGAGTATACAGCAACGTGCTGAGACTCTTTGATAATATACTTAGTTGTCTACACGGAAGCGACCTTTATTCTGAGAAACAGATACAGACGCTGCTGAAACTCTAACCAGAAAGCGCGCGACTAACTCTATGCTGCGGCTTGAGTCAAAGAAACCACGGCACGTACGATGACTGATTAGAGGGGCACAAAAGAAATGCAAGCACCACAAGCGCCACACACGCACATATGAATAATGAAGGCCAGCTGGTGTACCGAACCTCAGAACAATGAAGAAAAGTGTCGTTAAGATATTCGTTCCTCGGCTTGGTCTTCGAGCGCAATGTTCTCGTGCCCTTGCTTGCGTCCGATCTCTCTCCTGATGCAATGCACGTGGGCATTTAAACGATGCTTGCACGTTTCACCACCGGTCGCGAAGCCCGCCGTACCGGACAGCGGTTGAGGTGCAGGACTGCTGACCCGAAGGTCACGTGTTTGATGCAGGTAAAATGCTAGAGGCGCATGTTGTCGGTGCACGTTGAAAAACACCAGGTGGTCGAAATTTCCGGAGCCCTTCACAACATAGTGTGGCTCATAACAAAAGTATCGTGGTTTTGTGACATAGGGCTCTAGTTCCTCCTCTTACCCGTCGTCATCATCATCATCATCATCAATTATTATTATTATTATTATTATTATTATTATTATTATTATTATTATTATTATTATTATTATTATTATTATTATTATTATTATTATTATTATTATTATTATTATTATATGAACTGGCTGCGAGCGGGGAGAAATACTGGCGATATGGAAATGACTATATTTTTTTGTTATTTGTTAAAATGAAAATATTTTTGACAAGAAATAATTGCTGATATTTTGATTGGATCAAACATAAAATGTAGTTGTCCAATTTCGTGAGCGTTTCGCATCGACTATGAGAATGGCTATCTATGACAATGTCAGGTTCTTTTGAGTCGTAGTTCGACAAGATTTGAATTTGACTTGTTTTGTCTTCAACGCTGTAGAATCACTAATGCAGCTGTATGGAATTTTATTCATGTAATAAAAAAAATCAAAAAGCCCGAAAAAAAAAGGCTGAGCACGAAGCCACGGTGTTTGAGGTAATTTTGGGATCGGCAGCCGGAACAATGGCATAATTGTACTCATACTCATTTGTTCGCCAACGGTTGCAAAATTCGGGGAAATACAGCTCAATAAAGTGACAGCTCACTTCTCTCCACCGCATTTCACAGACCGTGCTCGGAGCAGCATGCAGAGTAGAAGAACCGTAGGAAGGAGACGATATAGCACAAAAATAAATAACTGCAAAACAGTTGGATAATCCCACGAAAAGACGAAAATAAAAAAGAAAGGACACAAAATAATAGAAAATAGCAGATTAAACACAGGCAAATTGCTGCTCCCTAGTTCATACAACTTCCAAGGGTGAAAATAGTTATGATATGTTTTAATATCATTTCTCAAGCGTAATCGCCAACGGAATACATTTTCGTTGAATTTTCTGCCTTTTTCCTTTGCGTGCCTTGTTTCTTATCTGAAACAGAACACTTTCGCGATATTGCTATAAAGACATGGTTAAAAATACAAACATCGCACAACGACAAGAGGGACTGACAACGACAGCTTAGGGTGAACATATCTGTAGTAAGCTTGTCGTACGTGTAGGTCTTGCAGCAGCAATTCATTTTGTTATCGTCACAAAAGCATACATCTATTCTATAACTATAGAATAACATGTTTCTGGCAGAATTGAATTGTCATTACTGTGGCTCCCCCATAACAACAGATAATAAGGAAATACCTACCGGTACATTTTTTTTGTGTTATTGGTAACCTTGTACAATTCGGAATAGAACATAAATATGAATGGTTCTATACGGACAAATACTCCAAGATATACAGGTGAACGTACGTGATTCGCGTACATTCTTCCGGAGTGCTTTGAAATTATAGTTAAGCTCCACAATCACTTTCACGTTATTCGTTGTTTGCTTCTCGCAGAGCGTTTGAGTGAGATTCAATAGTTTGTTGTGAACTGCACGAAACAATACTGGACATTCCTACGGAACGTCTAGTACTCATTGGGCACAGGGAACCAGTATACGTTTGAAGCGATGGCGTAGCTGGTGGGTGGCACACCCCAATCGTAGTTCCGGGCTTCCGGCTATAGACGAGATACATGGGACGAAACGACAACAGACAAAGGCCGTCTGACCAACGCCCGTTTTCTGGTCAATGGTTTGCTATTTTCGCAAAAACTCGCAGTGTGCCTTATGCGTCCTCCTATCACGACGCGAAGGTGAAAGTCTTTTTCTTATCAGTCTCAATCGATGTAGTGTTGCTTCGCCGTCCTTCTCTGAATGTTTTGTGCACTTAACCCGGAAAAACGCAACGGCGTGAAAAAACTAGCTTCGCAGAAATTCCGGCGTTGGCTTCGTTGGTTGTGATTTAATAATGAGCGGTATATGTGCGAAAAAAAGTTCAATATTGGTGGAAATAAAGAAAATAATAACAAACCATTGGTTCGAGTGGAAATCGAATCCGGGGCTGCGTGGAAAGCATGCTCTTGCTGCAAAAAAAGCACCTACATATTCGGAGGAATCGTAAGGTTTCTGCACTTCACCTGCAGGTTTTGTAGTGCCTCCGTGATCGGCACACCAAGCGACGACGTCATGCGCTGACGTCACAAATTTTGATCATCTATGACGTCAATTAGTGGCATCATCGCGTGATCATTATTTCCTTGCATCCGTCATGTTAACGGCCTCGGCGGTTAATTTTCGTGTTTAACGAGGTATCTAATACTTTCGCATTAATGAAATCGGTGCCGACGCGAGTAGTGTAAACTTCTTAGATGCTATATAGGCTTCTATAGCCATCGATATAGCCGTACCGAATACCATTGCGCTGAGAATGACGCGGACACACGAGATGGGCAGAGGGCATCGACGAGGCTGCACCCGGAAAATATGCAGGGTGTTTGAAAAATGGGTTCGATAATGCTTAAAGGCGAGAAAAATGTGATATGCTCTGTGTCTTCACAAGCTTTTTTTAGTAGGCCCAAAGGACAGCTTTCAGCTCTCCTATAGTAGAGTAAATAAATCGGACCGCATGTGTCACCTTTTGTTCGGCAAATCGTGGCGTTTTCTACAAAACTTTGAAACTCTTTGCTAGATGTGTACTGCACTATCAGGCTTCGGAACTTTTTTTGTTAGTTTTTCATCTGCGGAAAAACTACTAAGTGTGCCTTATGAATTCGTGTTAGATGACTCAAGGGTCATAGCTATCTTATTTTCTCCCTCAGTCGAGACATTGATCCTTCGCCGCAACGTTTTTGCTGCATCTAGCTGGTTATAACGTGATAGCGTGAGTTAGTTTCATAAGTATTACGGTACCAGCATTTTCTAGCCTCAGCAGTTTTTTCGTTACGTTATGAAGTAACCAACCACCATCATTTTTTCTTATTTGATGTTCTTCTCACTTTGCAATACTAGTTTGTTACCGTGGCAGAGAATAAAGAATCAAAATACAAACTTTGCTCACTGTTCTTTTTAAACAAAGCACCCAGGCCGCTGTGCTGCACCGTGAGACGTCTGCACACGCAGTATATTATCACGAAAGAAAGCTTGAATAACAATGCATTACCGTTGAAATCACGCATGTATGTACGTTTCAGTGTTGCAGCATGTCGACGTGGCTTTGAAGTCTCGTGCGCTTGAGTCATCGCCTTCGACGTGCACTCGGACTGTTGTCACCGCGATTGAGATGGTGCGAGCCAATGGACGAGGACAAAGGGCACGCGACAAAGAGCGATCGTCTTCGTGTGTCTTAATTGGTCCTTGTCCGGGAGTTTTTGCTGTTACAATCGTCATGAATTGCCAATTAGCCCGATCGGCGACCCTTAGAAGTTGTCCAGACAGTTGCAGCCGAATGCTAATGGCACAAGGAAAGAAAGCAAAGAAAATAAAGTAAGCGAAACCACTTAAAGCATTTGAAATTGTAGGTAACGAAATTGGCAATATCTTCTAAGAAAGAAATCACAACATATCCACGAGGTGAATGATGACGAGTGGGCGAAGCTCTGCAGGGAATCATCGGTGAACCGTGAATCTCCCGTATTTAGTTCGTGCTCCCTGCCGGGCTACAGAAATTAGGTGCATTCTTCCTCTTCTAACCATTACCACCACCACCATATCCGACGACTCCGAGTGTGCGCAACAGCGAGCGAACTTTATTACATTGCTCTCCCATGCGTACACCACTGAACTATTGCCTTCAACCAATGACACGTGCCATATGTGACATCATTCATAACATAACATCTCGCATCTTTCACCATCAACTCCAAGTACCACCATCTAGTTTTAAATTTATCAACTGCTAGCATCATCAACTACAAGTACTGCTATCTAGTTTTAAATTTATCTACTACAAGCATCGTCAACTAGAAGTCGTCCGTCAACCCGTTCGTGCTTCGGTCCGTCCGCGTGACCATCCGTGTGTCCATCCATACGTCCGTCCGTCTGTCCATGCATCCATCTGTCTGTTTGTTCATGCGTCTATCTGCCCGTATGTCCACGCGTCTATCCATTCGTCCGTCTGTCTGCTAGTCTATCTGTGTGTCCGTCAATGCATCCATCTAGTGAACACTCCAGGTACCGCCATCTCCCATCACGCATCCCCCGTGGCACATACCCGCTCTACAGCGGTATTTGCCACCGGTGGTTCGTACTACTGCATACTTATAAGGGATGGACAGACCCACGTCTTAAGGAGCTTCGCCCCTAAAAAATTGATCACCATGACAATTTTATCTAACGTATGTGGGTGCCATGGCTATTCTGGCCTATAACATGAGCGATTTCTAAGTTTTGTATGTTGTTGACATAGAATTCACAAGCACATAAAACGTCAAGTATGCCCGTAAAGCTATTTTAATGCGTTTGAGTTAACTCCAAGAGCGTTTATTGGGTATTGAGACGACACCGCACCATTGGTTAGCCCAATATGACGGCTTTTGAAGGAATCAGTGTAATGGTCTGCAGTGTGGCGTCTAAGTGCCCGATACCTCGTTCTGTAGTTTAATAAGGCACACTTAAGAAAGTATGGGCGCCACAATGTGGGCCGTGAAGTGAGTTCCTTTATAAAACAGCGAAATGCGCAGCACCTGTCAAAGTCCCATTTTTCGAATAACTGCGGGAACTTGGGAATGAACTGCCACGATAGTGCTCGAGACCTGTATGTGTCGCACGTCATCTGCTCTCATGTCACGAAGCCACAGCCCATTTGTTGGCGGGTCCAACAGGCGATAAGAGGAGTCAGTATCATAAATCAGTTTTCAGTGTCATTTTTGAGAACATGACTAGCCTCAGTAAAAGAAAGAAGTGAATTTCCCACTACGCTGCGCAAAACTTGAGACATAGAAAGTAGGAAATTCCGAATACTGATCAAGTTGCTTCCAGACTGTTTCTATAGCCCCGCCACGGTGGTCTAGTGGCTAAGGTACTCGGCTGCTGACCCGCAGGTCGCGGGATCAAATCCCGGCTGCGGCAGCTGCATTTCCGATGGAGGAGGAAATGTTGTAGGCCCGTGTGCTCAGATTTGGGTGCACGTTAAAGAACCCCAGGTGGTCGAAATTTCCGGAGCCCTCCACTACGGCGTCTCATAACCATATGGTAGTTTTGGAATTGTAAACTCCACATATCAATTAGACTGTTTCTATACATAGCCACCTTAGCTTGAAGACGCAAGTTGTTTCTAGGTCACTTCCAGGTCATCGCTAGGCTTTAGCTAGGGGATGCTAAGCTCTCTGTACGTTAACTCTCAGTGCAGAGAAGCCACAGATAGCCACAGACACGACACAGAGTTCCAAACTCCATAGACAGAAATACGCTCTGAAACCACGCTGTCCGATACTCTCACAGATCTATGGGCCCGTCGTTTTTAGAACAGACCTTCTATCGCTCAGGGGTTTTCTGGCAGCCGCCTTTGGTTCTCGCGTTATCTAGTAATATCTCATTGTAGGTACCAGGGTTATTAAGCTCACTGACATCGCTTCACAGCTGTTTATTGGGCTAGGTGTTGCCTCTTTTCATTTTGGATGTACCAGTGGTGAGTATTGCAATTTACCTAATTTCTGTGATGTTCACTCGTTTACGATGTCAATAGTTTTCTGATAGGCCACGCCGGCAGGTGTAGTCCTACCCGTTCGTGATGAGGATGGTTTTCTTAAGCAGCTCCGGTGTTAAACTGTGTGTATATAGTTTTTAACCAAGGCTCTTCGCAATTGAGGACGCTGACGCGCCACGCCTGAGCGGGACGGTTTCGTTGCTTTTATGAACTGGGTAAATGCACTGCATTTACGTAAGCCTCCCAAGCATTCAACCAAGCATACGTACAAAAAGGCCGCATTAGTTTGCGGTTGTTCTCACGTCGACTAGGATCTACTTACCATGACGTGGTGCCTTGTACTTTGAAAATGATTTTTTCGAAGTATCTGACTCAAGTGTTAAGAATTTCCGCTTACGCTGTTCCTGAAAAAAAAAACATAAAAGCAGAAAACATCAAGAACTAAGTGGGTGCGTCCACTTCCAGCGCTCACCTATCACACAGTCGTGACGTGTAATGTTAATTCACGTACTCCAGCCAGCTGTTTGCTGTGCCTCACTAATATCTATATTCAGGGAATGCCCCTAAATGTAGTACACGTGAACAGATAGTTAAAAGGTGCGAGAACAATAATGCTGGTTTGTGTAAACAATTCAAGGGCTTATGATTCAATGTTGCGGGTTGTATTGGTCACGCCGTATGGGCCTCTTTTGGTCACCAGGAGTGCCCCGTCCTTCGAGGGACACGTCTTCGGAGCGGAAGTCTTGGCCTTCCTATGAATTAGGAAAGAGCTCACACACACTCTAAGAAAAGACCGAGTAAAAAAGGTGTCTTTGTCTACAACAACCATCATCATCTATCTTGCGTTCCTTGCCTTGCATTATCACCACGCGCACGGCACTTTCAGGTCACGAATGACATGCGGGTTATCTGTGTGACATAGCGTATTTAATAGGAAAGTGGCCAGTGCGCCATTTTCAAGAAAGGAAGAGCAAGTGAGCCAGAGGATGATTATTGTTGTGGGACAGACAGGCAGCCTTTTTGCCCGATCTTTTATCAGAGTGCACGTTGTTGTGGAATATAGAACCGGGACCAAGGTCCAAAATGGTCTCGACAATGATGCCGTGGAGCAGGGTGTTTTCTCGAGGTCCATACTAAGCAGATCCTTCACGTCTCTAAGCAATAGTTATACGCTCTGATGGAGATACTCTTTATGGTTTCTGGTAAATGGAATGAAAGGAACCAGTAACAATCGCATGACGAGTGCGTGAAGGTGGTGCAGAAATTGTGTGGCTATTGAGTGTGAAATCAAAAACGAATGCATGATTGGAGACGATCCAAACTCATATTCACACTAACCTTGAGTATGTTGTCACTAGGACAAACCACATCAGACACATTTTCCTTTTTCCTGTCGTTGCTAATGACTGCAATGTTAACGTTGCTCCTGGCGTCGAATTCAAACACAGCCAGTTTCATTCCACCAGACAGTACAATCCGCTCGAAAGAGGGGTTGACCGCCCATACTACTTGCTACTACTTGCAGAAATCACGCATTGTGGTACAATTACATCCTTCTTCGCACAGCTCAGCTGAATTGGGCGAACTATGACGTCAGCGTTATCTACTGTGACACCACAAACATCAACAGGCACTTGAACTATCGACTGGGCCGGCAAAGTTATGTCACCACCGACTGCAATAGTCTGTTGGCATCGCGTGGGCTCTTCACAAAAACCAGACGGTAAAAATTCAATCCACAGTGGCTCCACATTCTTTCAGAAAGTCTATCCCCAGGATAACGTCATGAGTGAAATTCAGTAGAACTGCCAAATCTGCCTTAAGCGATTTGCACCGAAAGAGTTGCAAGACACACTCCCACTGGGCATGACGATAGTTATAGCGCGAGAACAAAACGACGACACAGAGACAAGAAGGACACAAAAGGCACGAGCGCTACACTTCTAAGTCCCACAGGGCGCAGCGGTTCTCCACGAACTGCACGAAACGTTGTCTGGTTTCCTTAAGAGAACATGAATTTCTTGCCAAGAGGAGTCTTAAAATTGCTGCTCATGATAAAACAGCTGCTCCCTGGTCGACTAACGCTGACGTGGGGACACCATCTGGTAAAACACTGACCTTATTTTGTTGCATAGGAACTGACGGAGGCATATCTATATTCAGTGAAAAATGTCCGGTGACTTCCCCTCCATCGGCCGCGGTGTCTAGTTTCTCGGTTGAGGAAGAGAAGTGAGACGCCGACGGCCTGGTGATGGTGACCGATGCTGGCTGGAAGAGGCTGGTGGCGTCACACTCCGCACAGAAGCCAGCGAATCTTTGAGAAAGGTCTGTTGGAAGGCGGTTCAGTAGTAGCCGTTCGGTGGCCAGCGATAGTTTCTCTGAGTACTTGTGCGCCGTGAGGATGCCGGGGGTCGCTGATACTGCGGCAGAGGTGCCGGGCGCCACTCTGAGCAGAAGCGGGCTATGTGTCCACGAACGCCGCAGTAAAAGCACACATGTGGTTCGCGCCCCACTCGCTGCTGAAAATGGTCAGCGGGATAATCTTGCCACGCTGCCATATCGACGGGTAAACTTTGCACGGAGTCGTTTCGTGGATCAGGTATATAATAGGCATGACGACGCGACTGTACCAGCGTCCTTGAGTCGACGAAGCCCGTAGAGATGATGGACGCAGGCGGGAGTCCACATGGCGTAAAAGATCCATGGCCATGTGCTATCGATGGTGGGGCAGTGGCCCACCGATCAAGTTCTTCGCGCACTATTTGTCGTATTGTTGACGCCAGATCGCTGGGCGGAGGCACCACGTCAATGCTCGCGGCCGTTGTGATGTTGGGGAGTCTACCAAACTCTGCCGATATGCGTCGAGCATTAGGGGCCTTAAATTTTCGGTATTGTGGGATGATGCCATTCGCCGACTGCAAGTCATCCTTTCCTATGAGGTAGTGATAAATATCCTCCGAAATGCCCTTGAGGAAATGGCCGACCTTATCCTCATCAGTCATTAGTGGGTGCACACTCTTGCAAAGGTTGAGAACTTCTTCCATATACATCGTACATGTCTCCCCAGTGACTTGAGCACGTTGCCTCAGGGTCTGCTCACCATGCTTCTTTGTCATGGTCGAATCTCAAAAACACTTCTTGATTTAGTAGATGAAGTTGGCCCACGTAGTCAAATTCTCCTCACGGTTCTCGTACCACATCAAGGCGGTTCCCTCAAGAAAAAGTGGTACGTAGTTGCGCTGGCCGGTAGTGCCCTGGTGGTTATACAGACTCACCCACTGGTGGTGTTTGAGCCATTCATCGACGTCCTCTTCAGGTTTTCAGAGAACGGGCATGGTTCCCTGTAATGGTGTTCATAGGCCTTAGGCGCAGGTGGTTGGATTTTGAAATCAGGGTTCATGATGACTGGTAGCGGCGGAAGTTTTGCGAGTCGGCGGCTCTATTGAAGCTCCAGGGGTGTCTTGCGCCGTGTTTGACCGGTGCTCCAAGGCTTTACCCAATAATCTACACCAATGATGTTATGGTGAGAGATGTTTCTTGCACACAAGTGAGATGATGGATGGTTGAAGGTCTGGCACAGAACACACTCATCACTTCTTTTTCCTCTTCTCCACTTCAAGGAAAGTCCCCTCGCATCAATATATATATATATATATATATATATATATATATATATATATATATATATATATATATATATATATATAATCTTAAAATAGACTTGTTGTACATCGAGAAAGGTTCAGAAGCAGCTTGGCAAAATGTGCTTTATCAGGCAGGTCTGGCTAATGGTGAGCGGCGTGCGCGAGCTACTACTACAGCCACCGATCATCATCGTCTTCTTCATTACCAACAGTGCGTCCGTTATTTAGATTAATTACAATTACTCCCCACGAAATAAGGAGCCATCCTGGCGACCTATGGACAAGTAAACACGGGAGGGTCGTAGCAGGGCTTAAATCTCGAGACGTGGACAATTTCCTGGCCACGACGACGTTGGTCAGAAGAGGGTTCCAGTGGCTCAATGAGGTAATTCACTGGTGAAGTTTTTTGTAGCACACGATATGGGCCGTGATACTTGGGGACCAACTTGGTAGAAAGGTCAGGTGTGGCAGAAGGGACATGCAGCCAGAAGAGTGAACCTGGATCGTAGGAAGTAGTGTTATTTGATGCATCATGGTGGTGCTTTTGGCGTCCTTGGTCTTGGGTTGTGAATGATCTTGCCAGTTGGCGGCATTTTTCAGCGTATGTAGCGGCTTGAGACAAAGTCGTGGACTCTGAGGAGTCAGGTTTGTACGAAAGAATGGTGTCCATAGTCCAAGAGGTTCGTGTCCGTAAAGGAGGGAAAAAAGGAGATAACCCAGTAGTGCTTTGAATGGCGGTATTATAGGCGAACGTGATAAACGGGAGCACTCGGTCCCAACTGGAGTGGTCTGACGAGATATACATAGACAGCATGTCACCAAGGGTGCGGTTGAAGCGCTCTGTCATTCAATTAGTCTGGGGATGATAGGCGCTTGTAGTGCGGTGAACGACGTGGCACTCACGCAGCAATGCTGTGATGACGTCTGACAAGAATACGCGACCACGATCGCTCAGTAACTCCCGAGGTGCTCCATGACGTAATACGATGTTGTGAAGAACGAAAGTCGCAACGTCTTTTGCTGTCGACAAAGGAAGGGATGAAGTTTCGGCATACCGCGTGAGATGATTGAAGGCAACTATGATCCAGTGGTTACCGTCAGCAGTGTTGGGAAGGGGACTATAGATATCGATGCCGACGCGGTCGAATGGTCGGGATAGGCATGGTAAGGGTAACAAGGTACCGCTGGCGTGAAGGGGGGGGGGGGGGAGTTTTTCGTCTCTGGCACGTCGAGCAGGCCCGAACGTATTGTCGTATAAAACGGTACATGCCACGCCAGTAATATCGGAGACGTATGCGAGAATAAGTCTTCAGGAAACCTGCGTGGCCACATTGGGGGTCGTCATGAAACGTGGAACAAATTTCGGATCGCAGATGCCGTGGAATCACGAGTAGTCACTGACGTTCACCGGGTGCGTAGTTGCGTCGGTACAGCGCGTCGTCACGAGTGGCGAAGTGCTCGACCTGCCGACGCAACGTACGAGAAGGGGGGGGGGGGAAGCCGTCCGCCCAGCCAGTATGTCTAGAATCGAAGCAACCCAAGGGTCCTTGCGTTGCTCAGGTGGCATGTCGGCGATGGTGACGGCAGTGGCATCACAAGTTAGACTTTCGCAGCAGTCCGGGTAGGGGCGAACGGGATAGGGCGTCTGCGTCCGAATGTTTCCGGCCGGAGCGATAGACCACGCGAATATTATATTCTTGGAGGCGTAACGCCCATCGGGCGAGGCGACTGCTTGGATCCTTCAGTGACGACAACCAGCAGAGGGCATGTTGGTCACTCACGACGTCAAAAGGGCACCCGTACACGTAAGGTCGAAATTTCTCTATCGCCCAAATAATGGCGAGTCATCCCTTTCAGTGACGGAATAGTTGATTTCGGCTTTGCTAAGAGTAACCTTAAGAGACAAGAAGAGAGCAGAGTGGATTAGGGAACAAACGGGGGTTAAGGATATCATAGCTGAAATCAAGAAGAAATGGACATGGGCAGGGCATGTAGCGCGTAACCAGGATAACCGCTGGTCATTAAGGGTAACTGACTGGATTCCCAGAGAAGGGAAGCGGGTTAGGGGGAGACAGAAGGTTAGGTGGGCAGATGAGATTAAGAAGTTTGCGGGTATAAATTGGCAGCAGCAAGCACAGGACCGGGTTAACTGGCGGAACATGGGAGAGGCCTTTGTCCTGCAGTGGACGTAGTCAGGCTGATGATGATGATGATGAAGAGTTCGGCTTGCGTAGGCAACCACGTACTCTTGGAAGCCGTCTTTCTTCTGTGCAAGAATAGCGCCTAGCCCGACACCACTAGCGTCGGTGTGGATCTCTGTGGGTGCCGATGGGTCGTAGTGTCGCAGAATAGGCGGCGACGTGAGGAGGCGGCGCAGTTCATTGAAAGAATCGTCACAGGTGGTAGACCAGGCTGAAAGGTCTCTAGAGCCGGCGAGGAGCTTGGTCAAAGGAGCGATGATCGTCGGGAAATTGCGGACGAAGCGCCAGAAGTAAGAGCACAGGCCTATGAAGCTTCGGAGCTCTTTCATAGTGGTCGGTTTGGGAAACGCTGAAACGGCTGTAAGTTTGGCAGGGTCAGGAAGAATGCCGTCTTTTGAAACCACGTGGCCAAGGATCGTAAGCTTTCGAGCGGCGAAATTGCACTTCTTCAGATTCAGTTGCAGCCCCGTGGCAGAAATACACGTGAGGACTTTCTCGAGGCGGGTTAAATGGGTTGCAGAATCAGCTGAAAAGATGACAATGTCATCTAAATAACAAAGGCAAACGTTCCATTTGAGGCCTTGAAGGATAGAGTCCATCATTCGCTCGAATGTAGCTGGCGCGTTGCAGAGGCCGTAGGGCATGACTGAATTCGTAAAGGCCGTCGGGCGTGATGAAAGCTGTTTTTTCACGATCGGCCTCTGCCATAGGTACCTGCCAGTATCCAGACCGCAGATCTAAAGAAGAGAAAAATTCAGCTCCCTGTAGGCAGTCCAATGCATCGTCAATGCGTGGCAGCGGATAGACATCCTTGCGCGTGATTCGGTTGAGACGTCGGTAGTCCACGCAAAACCTGCTGGATCCGTCCTTCTTCTTCACCAACACAACTGGAGAGGCCCAGGGACTGCTTGGCGGTTCGATTATGCCACGTGCCAGCATGTCGTCAACCTGTTCATTGATGGCACGGCGTTCGGTAGTTAACACACGATATGGACGCTGCCGTAGTGGCGTCTCTTGACCGGTATTTATACGGTGAACAACAGATGACGCTCGACCTAAGGAAGGCTGATTGGGGTCAAACGAGGCTCGAAAACGCTGTAGGAGCTTGATCAGCTGTTCCTGCTGCCCAGGCGTGAGGTTGCAATCAATGGACTTGCGGAATACATCCATAGGTTCATTAGCGTCAGTTGCGGGTGTAATGGCACAAGTCGGTGAAAATTGCTTGTCTGGATAGATTGGGTCTTTGAGATACAATTTAAGGTCTCGAGGCTTCCCAGACACTCGCCGCGTAGCAGGATGTACGGACAAGCAGAAACGTTGCACGCATAAAGTACCGCCGAACCATTGGAAAAGTTGACGGCAAACGGGAGGACGATGGTTCGGTGTTGCACACTAGCTATAGTTGGTTGGAACCGGAGCGTCGAGTTAGTGGCAGCAGGGGAAAACACAGGCACTAGGACGGCGGACGACGGCGCGATACGGACGTCACCTGCGGCAAACACTTTCGAGGGAGTGTGGTGGTCGATATCAAGGCACGGATTCGTCAACGTGAGTTCAGAACGAGCGCAGTCGACGAGGGCCTGATGGGTAGAAAGGAAATTCGATCCTAGTATGACGTCGTAAGAGGAACGTGGGAGAACAACAAAGTTGACGGCGTACCAAATATCTTGAATAAGAACACGTGCTGTGCACTGAGCTGTCGGCGCGATGAAATGGGAGCTGACTGTACGCACAGCAAGATTCGTAAGCGGCGTCGTAACTTTTCTCAAATCGCGACACAGTTTTTCACTAATTACAGAAACGACGGCACCTGTGTCGACAAGTGCACGTACAGCAACACCTTCTACTAGCACATCAATTTCGTTGGTCGGGCAAAGAGGAGGTCTTAGAAAGTTCGACGACCACGCAGTTCTTGCCTCCGGAACTGCGGCTGTCAGTTTACCTCTCGAGCGGGGCTCGTGCGCCGAAGCATCGGCGAGACAGATTGGCGACGGGGTAGTAATGACCGCCGAGAATCGACAGGGCGTCGTAGGGACAATAAGTCGGTGATAGGAGATGGTCGCTGGGGATTCTGGGCAGCCTGGTAATTTGCAGAATTCCCATGGTCTGGAGGCTGGAAGTTGCGACGGCGACAGTAGCGTGCTATATGTCCCACGAAACTGCATGCGAAACAGATGGGTCGATTATCCAAGGTGTGCCATGGGTTTACGACAGAAGGTGCAGGGGGCGAAACGGGATGGGGTGCCGTGTATGTAGGCAGCGTCGTACGGTAGGAGGACCCGGTGCCCCGGTATGCGCCAGAGACAGGTGGGGCTGGGGGTATAGCAACGACGGCAGCGTAGGTCAGCGGCGTAGGGACAGATGGCGATGGAGGCAGTGCCTGCGTGACCTGTGTTCCAATGACCTGGCGTAGACGTGGGTCTAACGAAGTCACTGGCGCGGATGCTTCGGCCACAAGAGAAAGCTGACGCGCAACTTCTTCGCGAATGAATTGTTTTATGTGGGGCAGTAAGACGGTGTGATCAGCAGCGACGTCGTGCACGAAGGCGGAAACTTCAGCCGTATCTTCAGCGGCCCTGCGCGTCGGGGCACGCTGCTTACGCAACTCGTCGTACTCCTGACAGTGCTGGACAACATCGGTGACGGTCTGTGGATTCCTAGCGACGAGCATCTGGAAGGTATCGTCGTCAACTCTTTTGATGATGTGCTTGATTTTGTCGCGTTCGGTTAGAGATTCATCGTCGCGCTTGCAAAGAGACAAGACATCTTCAATATAACTTGTAAAGGTCTCGTCCCTGCGCTAGACTCGACTACGGAGACGCTGTTCCGCGAAGCCGGCGCACGGCGGAACGACCGAAGACCGCGGCGATGGTGGTCTTGAAGGCGGACCAGTTGGTGATTTCTCCTTCGTGGTTCTTGAACCAGAGGCTGGCCACATCAGCGAGGTAAAAGCGCACGTTTGTGAGCTGGTCGCAGGCGTTCCACTTGTTGGAAGCGCTTACGATTTCGTACTCGACGAGCCAGTCCTCGACGTCTTGTTCGTAGTTGCTTCAAAAAATTGGTGGGTCGTGTTGCCGAGGCACGCCAGTACAGTAGACTGTCGTTGGTAAGGCGGCTTGAGAAGGGCCAGGAGCAGTCATGGTGAATGGCGAGGGTAGCGTCCGGTTGCGAAGTTCCAGGTTGATGGGAACCCCGGCTCCTCCACCACTTAAAATAGAGGTGGTGTACGCCGAGAAAGGTTCAGACGCAGCTTGGCAAAATGTGCTTTATCAGGCAGGTCTGGCTTGTCTTGTCTTGTCTTCTTGGAGATCTGGCTGGCTAATGGCGAGCGGCGTGCGCGAGCTACTACTACAGCCACCGATCATCTCATCATCGTCTTCTTCATTACCAGCAGAGCGTCCGTTATTCAGATTCATTACAATACACACACACATATATATATATATATATATATATATATATATATATATATATATATATATATATATATATATATATATATATATATATATATATATATATATATATATATATATATATATATATATATATATGTAACGCTATGAGGAATGGCAGACGTGGCCTGGCTCATACTCCATGTTTATTCTAAAAGCACTTCTTCCTTCTCGGCTTCTACCAACCATTGCTACCTTCATACGTCACATGATTCCCCCTCCCCCCGAAAGAATGCGCGAGCTAAAAACTATGAAGCATGAACAAGTGGTGTCTCATCATAGGAAAAAATATCACAAAATAGAGTAGTTCTATGTAACACGGCAGTTCCATGCACTTGCACAAAAATCTTCACAGGGAAGGCAGTCCAGTGACATCTAGGAGACCTCAGGTGGGCGAGGTTGGCTGTTGCGTTCTGGAGAGCATAACCCTGCATTCGACGTGGAAAATGGTGATGACACAGCCTGGATAGTAGCGAAAAACGAACAAGGTTGGGAGTCCTTGTAGCATTGAAATGTTGGACGTCTAATGCGTCGGATTTCGAGTCGTGGCTGCGACAGACGCATTGTATCTAGAATGCGTGCTTCTTGAGAGATGGTGACGGCTAGATGCCTGTGTGCTGGTGGCGTGCAAGAAGTGCTTCCGCGTCTTTCTGGGAGTTTTCCGTGGTGTTGTCTCTGTAACCGCAGATGCAGAGAGCGTCTGTGGCGATGTTCCTTCCTACGGAAACGTCCTACTTCTTGAAATGACCCTTAGATCAAAGTCCTTAATTTTTTAAGTTGTTCAAGTCGTGAGTGTGCTTCTATTGAAGTTTTCGTTCGTCGTATTTTCTTGGTTTGGTGATAGCCCTGAGAAAATTGTGGTTGGTCATCGTCGTTGAATAAGGAGACGCTGTCGGTATTGCCAGCATTCTTTAGGAGTGGGATGCAAGCATGATTTCTGTCAAGAAAAGCAGTAGATACATTTTCGTTTTTATCGGCGAGACTCGCATTGAATGGTGACTCCGCAATGTTTCCACTTTCGGTTGGTCCGGTTCCTGAGAATGATATCGCCGCAAACATCGCTTGACGTGTTTCCGATTCCGTAGGTTCGTTTCTTTGCGGGAGAATTGAGCCAAGCGTTCCTGAAGTACAATCGCTTTCGGAATGGCAGTGGCTTGACAAGGTATTTGGCCGATATTTCAGGTGGTGAGTTGCGTATGTGGCGATATCTTGAGGGGTGCGATGAGAGTGACAAGCACCAGACGATCTACTTGGCACAAAACCAGGTGGTGGCTTACGTAAGGAAGATGAAGAGTCAAGCACATTCGGCGCTTGAATTTTGTCTTGATTTGTGTATTGTATGGAAGAGTTTAGCGTTGGTGATATTTGTGTACATGGGAAACCAGGTGGAAGGTTCGGCCTTGTAGAAAGACGGCTAGGATGTCTTTCTATGAGCAGATGACTGACTTTGCCTGACGGGAGTCGTAAACTTCTGCTCTGTGCTCGAACGCGTGAAGGCTGCTTATGACTGCGATGACTGAGATCGAATGCACTGAGAGCGTGTGTTCTAATCGAATCTTCATTGGAGTCTTGGAGACTCGTCGTTGTCGAATATGTGAGTGAGGTAAAATTTAAATGCCTCACCGGTGACATAGTCGCTGAAGTTCGTAACCATCTCCCGTTCCGACCAAGATGCAGCGGTAGCGTGGAACTCGAACAGGTCGAACCAGTCCTGTACAGGTCCATCGTCCGCTGCTCCGGTGTACTTGGGGATGGGAAGGTTGTCTGATGCTGCTGTCATGATGCTTGGTGGTCTTGGTGGTCCGCGTTCGGTCACTGCATCTCGCTGAGGTCTTCGATGATGATGGCCGGGCGATGAAGTGGTTGCGAGGTCTTCATCCTGTCGACTTGTGTAACGCTATGAGGAATGGCAGACGTGGCCTGGCTCATACTCCATGTTTATTCTAAAAGCACTTCTTCCTTCTCGGCTTCTACCAACTATCGCTACCTTCATACGATATATATATATGTATGTATGTATATATATATATATATATATATATATATATATATATATATATATATATATATATATATATATATATATATATATATATATATATATATATATATTATGAGACCACGTCCGGTACGGCAGCAACCAGGTTATCCTTTTTTAATCCAAACACACGAGCCAGAGAGCCAGCCCGCGTGACATACGATGATGATCACTACAATGGTTTGGTCATACAGATGAAGATGAAGTACATAGTCAGCGCTCACACTATTTCCCCCCCCCCCCCTTCGCGAAAGAGGGCAGTAAGTTAGAAAGGGTTGGGAGGCCGAATATATCGTTTCAGTCGAGAGACGTGGGCGATCTCGGTGTGGCGGCGACGACGATCAGAAGCCGCTTTGACAGGAGCAACGCGATAGTTGACTTCAGATGTTCGTTCCAGGACGGTGTATGGACCGAGATACCGGTGAAGGAATTTTTTGCAGAGCCCAGGTACACGAACAGGTGTCCACAAAAGGACTTCGTCGCCTGGGCGGAACACAACAACTCGACGCTTCGCATCAAGGTCGTTTTTTCTTTTGTCCTGAATGGTAGTAGTGTTGGCACGGGCGATTTTACGGCAGCGGGCGGCGCGAGCGGCGAACTCTTCCGGGAGAGATGAAGATGGATTGGAAGATGTGGACAAAAAGGTGGTGTCCAGAACAAAAGTCAGTACACGTCCATAAACGAGAAAAAAAAGGGCTGAAATTCGTTGTACGCTGTATGGCAGTGTTATATGTGAACGTGACAAAAGGAAGTATTGTGTCCCAGTTTTTGTGATCTGGTTGCACGTACATAGAGATCATGTCGGACAAAATGCGGTGAAAACGCTCAGTCAGACCATTAGTTTCTGGGTGATACGCTGATGTGGTCTTGTGAATAGTGTTAGAGGCCTGTAAGACTTCAGCAAGGACATGTGAAAGAAATGTCTTGCCACGGTCACTAAGGAGCACACGCGGTGCGCCATGTCGTAAAATAATGGCGCGAAGGAAAAAATTGGCTACTTCAGAGGTAGCACCAGATGAAAGAGCTGCCGTCTCCGCGTAGCGAGTAAGGTGGTCTACGGCAGTAACAATCCAGCGGTGACCGGCTGACGTAAGCGGAAGAGGTCCGTATAAGTCTGTGCCCACAAATTCAAAGGGAGTGGACGGGCACGGCAGTGGTTGCAGTGGCCCTGCGGGAAGAGACGTGGTACGTTTTCGGGGCTGGCATGACGCGCAGGAAGCGACGTACTTGGCGACAGAAGTGGAGAGGCCAGGCCAAAAGCAGCGAGTCCTGAGGCGGTCGTAGGTCTTGTGGAACCCTAAGTGGCCAGCTGTCGCATCGTCATGAAACGCTTGTAGAACTTCCAGATGAAGTGAGAGAGGAATGACGGGAACCCATTGGTTACCGAGAGGATGGTAAATTTGCCGACATAATGTTCGCTCTTGAAGCTTCAAACGGGCAAGTTGTCGTCTTAGGCGGCTGTTTGGAGCACGCGATAAGCCAGTGAGCCGATCGATGATTGTGCGGCAGTAGGTATCGGCATGTTGGAGCGAGGCGAGATCTGTGGAAGAAAGAAGGTCCGCCGGGGCAACTAACTGTTTCGAAGGAGCAGCCGTCTGTTTGGCCACTTTGGCGGGCGGTGACGAACAGATGGAAGGTGACACTTCGGCACTCTGCGAGAGCAGGCAACGGGACAAAGCGTCGGCATCTTGGTGCTCTCGGCCCGACCTATATGTGACGCTGTAGTCATACTCTCGCAATCGTAGTACCCAACGGCCAAGGCGTCCCGACAAATTTTTGAGAGACGATAACCAACACAGAGCATGATGGTCAGTCACTATTGAGAAATGCCGGCCGTATAAGTAAGGACGAAACTTTTGTAAGGACCACACGATGGCGAGACATTCTTGCTCAGTGATGCTGTAGTTTCGCTCAGCATGTGACAGAGTACGGCTTGCGTAGGCCACGACTTGTTCTTCGGAAGCGTGGTTCCGCTGAAGAAGGACAGCACCGATGCCAAGTCCACTTGCGTCAGTGTGTAGCACAGTAGGTGCTGCAGGGTCGAAATGGCGAAGCACTGGCCATGATGTGAGGCATCGCTTGAGGGTGTGAAAAGCAGCTTCGCAGTCATCCGACCAGACAAAAGGTGCGCTCGTGGTCAGAAGTTTGTGTAGAGGAGCCGCAATAGTAGCGAAATCACGTACAAAGCGGCGGAAATACGACGCTAAGCCAAGGAAGCTGCGGAGGTCTTTCTGTGTGGTTGGTGTAGGAAAGTGCAGCACCGCGGCAACCTTGTCGGGATCGGGCTCAACGCCATGTTTACTGACGACGTGACCTAATACCTTGATGCTGTGACTGGCAAACCGACACTTCTTAGTGTTGAGCTGGAGACCGGCCTTAGCTAAACACGTGAGGACTTCGTCTAGCCGTTCCAGGTGCTGTGAGAAGCTCGACGAAAAAATGACAATGTCGTCCAGGTAGCAAAGGCAGGTCTTCTATTTTAATCCCCGCAGTACCGTGTCTATCATCCGTTCGAATGTGGCTGGGGCATTGCACAGGCCGAAAGGCATTACATTGAATTCAAAGAGCCCATCTGGCGTAGCAAACGCAGTCTTCTCTTTATCAGACTCGTGCATTGGAATCTGCCAGTAACCGGAGCGCAAGTCAAGACTTGAAAAGTACTCGGCACCTTGTAAAGTATCAAGAGCGTCGTCAATGCGAGGCATTGGGTAGACGTCCTTACGAGTGATTTTGTTGAGTGATCTGTAATCAATGCAAAACCGTACCGAGCCATCCTTTTTTTTTTTCACTAGTACGACAGGAGAAGACCGTGCGCTTGTCGAAGGCCTGATGACGTTGCGCGCGAGCATGTCGTTGACTTGTTCTTCTATAAGCTTGCGCTCAGAAGCCGACACACGGTAAGGGCGGCGGCGAATCACACGGGATCCGTCGGTGTCGATACGATGGGCGGTCACTGTTGTTTGACCCAGACCTTCGGAACAAACGTCAAAGCAAGTTTTGTGCTTCATTAATAACGCTAGCAAGGCATCCGTTTGCGTTGGGTTGAGATGTTCACACAAAGTGGCCTTGAGAGCAGGAAATGCATCTTCTGCTAACATACACTTTGAGGATGACGAAGCAGATGAACCAGTGACGACACAAAGCGGTGCTTCTTCGGTAATGCTGGCAACAGTGGTCCCCTCAGGCAAAAGAAGTGGTTCTGGCGTCGTGTTGCAGGCCGTGATGCTTGCATAACCACGGGAGAACCGCACTAAACAAGATGCGATGGTGTTCTCTCGAAAAATGCAGCGCTGGCAAGGAGCAACCACAGCGTCACCATCTAGAATGTCACGTGACTTGATCGTAAGGACACGTTCTCGTCCAGGAGGCAGGAGGAAATCCGCAGCTGTCACAATGTTGGGCGACGAAAGGTCGGCAGCAGAAGAAAGCTCAGTGTCCGTAATACGAATGAGGGGCCGACCACACGAAATTACAGCAGACGCCGCTGACAAGAAGTCCCAGCCTAAGATTATCTGATGAGCGCACGAAGACAGCACAGCCAATTGTATGTGATGACGGATTCCATCGATGAGATTACGAGCAGTGCAAAATCCGGTCGGGCGAATTGGACTGTCATTAGCACCGCATAACATGGGACCGGCATAAGGAGTTTGCGCTTTACGCAGGCGAAAACACAATTCACGATCAATTACCGAAATTGCGGCTCCAGTGTCTATAAAAGCGTCAACAAAAACACCTTTCACAGAAACAGGCAGTAAATTAGCTGGACGAGACGGAGGAGTTGTAGCGTTCCAACGACAAGCAGTTTCCCCTCCAAAAACTGCACCTTCTAGTTTTCCGAGTCCCGAGAGATCGGAGCGGGACGCAAGGGTGATGACGTACGCCGAAACGGTGACGGAGAACGGCGGCGAGATGAACGAGACGGATGAGGCCCAGCATGAGACTGTGGAGGGGAGGGCGACTGACGGAAGGTGGATGGATACGGTGCGGGATCGTATTCATCGGGTGTCGGGGAAAAGTCTCTCTCGTAAGCTGAGTAACCACGTCGTTCATCCTGCTGATGGCGGCGGCAGAAACGGGATATTTGACCTCTTATGCCACAGTAGAAGCAGATGGGGCGGGGAGGACGCCATGTAGAATAGTGGCGTGGCCTTGGCGCTTGCGTTGTCATCGCAGCCACATGGTCGCATCCGACGTCCGAAGGCACGGTTGGAACTGGTGCAGGGGCCCGCGATGTAACTTCTGCGTACGGAGGCACTGGGAAACGCACAGGAGACGGGCCATTTGCAGCGCTTGTCATTGATGCCAGTTCGTCCTTGATTATCTCTCGCAGGTTGGGAGGAGGTGTGTGGACAGACGCAACGGTAGGGTTGCCTGGAATAAGGCCGTGAAGTTCTTCTCTGACAATTGTGTGGATAAGGGCCCGCAATTCATGCTCTTTGGTAAAGCGAGCGTCGCAGGAGGCGTGTGGAAGGCGCATGGAATGAAGCGCGTCCAGGCGTTGGCATGTAGTGATGACGTCCCGGACGGTAGTCGGATTCTAAATCACGAGAGCATTGAAGGCCACAGAGTTGATACCTTTCAGTAGATGTCGGATGCGATCGGCCTCCGTCATGTCATTTTGTGCTCGGCGACAGAGAGCCAGAATATCTTCAATGTAGGACGTATACGATTCGTCGTCCCCTTGGATGCGGGTTGCGAGCTTCTGTTTCGCTACTACAGAACATCCTGCAGACGTGCCAAATACCTGACGGAGATGCCCCGTGAAGGCCGACCAATTGGAGAAGTCGCTCTCGTGGTTGTAATACCAGGTTTTAGCGACGCCATCGAGGTAAAAAAGAACGTAGCGCAGTTTGTGCGCCTCGTCCCAATAATTACAAACGCTGGTTCGATCATAACTGTCGAGCCATTCTTCGACGTCTTCGTTGCGAAGGCCGGAAAATACCGGAGGGTCTCGATGAGAGGTACTCACGGTGTAGTGAAGCCTAAGTGGCTGAGAAGGAGCAGTTGCAGCAGTGGGCGGGTTGGGTTCTGCCATTGCTGTTGCTTGAGGGCACAACCGTCGACCAGACCGGAGCTCCAGGGGTGACGGGTAGAGCAGGAGGACGTGGGAACCAAAGCACGCTCCACCACTTATGAGACCACGTCCGGTACGGCAGCAACCAGGTTATCCTTTTTTAATCCAGACGCACGAGCCAGAGAGCCAGCCCGCGTGACATACGATGATGATCACTACAATGGTTTGATCATACAGATGAAGATGAAGTACATAGTCAGCGCTCACAATATATATATATATATATATATATATTATATATATATTATATATATATATATATATATATAAATATATATATATATATATATATATATTAGGGAGAGAGCGTGATGGTATTGAGAGCCAGGTATCGTTACTTTATATTTATTCACGTGCCACTACAATTTGTGGCAGCATTCTTGCACACACCTTTATGCACAGTAGACAAAATTGAAAAAAAAAATAGAATAAAGATACACTCTAAAAAGAAAAAAAACCCAGATGGGAGTTTTTGGCTTGTTTTCTAGATCATTCCCATCTGTACATGTTTTTACGCCCTTGAAATGGGAGTCAGGAAAATACCCATGTGGTAGGGCATACAAAGGGCGTAGGTTGGGCAAAAACTTTACTCCCTTTGTGGGCGTGAGAATCACTGGGCTGAGCTTCCTAGCGCTGCTGTTTTTCGCCAATTTTGTAAGTTTTCTTACTCGTCTTCTGTATCTTACTGCCAAAACTCGGCCACCACAATCGCGGTGCACCAGGCGTCACGTCTCCAAGACGCCGAAGCCTTATGTTAGGCTGCCACGACGTCCGAAAGCTTCTCAGTGCCCTTTTTCTCAGCGAATTCTTCTCAGCGCCCATCAGATGAAGACGAAGTGATGAATGCGTCCGAACAGCAAGACAATCCCATGTTTCGCGGACCCGAGGAGGACTGTGACGGCCCCTTGACGACACTCAACGCCAACGATGAGTGCGTTACTGCGAAGAAAGCGCGAACTGATAATCAAGAGTATTACAGTGATGCAACGATCATCGACTCCACAGGAATGAACTGTGGTATAGAAGCAGAAGACAGGCGTTTCACAACAGTCGCGTACATGAAAACCCGACCAGCGGGGATACCCGCAATTTTCAAGCTGACAGACAATAGCGCCTTATTCTGGAAAGTCAATTCGAACAAAGTGGCCAGTGAAGTAGTATTTTTCTTTATTTGTTTATTTATTTATTTACAATACTGCTACTCTCCTTCGAGAGCGTGGCAGTTGGGCAATACAGTAGTTTTTTACACACACAAAAAGGATGTCGACGTAAAAACATGCAAGCATAATAACAGGACATGAGGATCATATAACCATTGAGCAGTGCAGAAGTTAAACGTTAATTATGTTATTAATACACAATCTATGCAATAATCACAAAATACAAAGCAAGTTATAGCCATTATGCAGAGCTGAAACCATGCCGAAAGGCGATAGAAATAAAATACATGATTGAAGAAAGGAACTTATGTTAGCATTGGTATCGTGAGGGAAACATAAATGGAACAATTGTGACAGGAATAGCAAGCACTCAAAGCATACTTCTAAAATAGCTATACTACTGTGAAAGGAACATCGAAAAAGGTGTTGCTTTAACTAGCGAACAGCAGATCTGGACCGGTGCGCCTGCATGCGTATAAACTGTTATGCGCATCCAGTTTTTTCTATCTGTGCGATAAATTCTGATAGCGATTGGGAGTTTGTGATAGTGGCATCAAGTTGGTTCCGTTCCGCCATCGCGCGCGGGAAGAATGAGTACTTAAACGTGTCGTTCCTACATGCGTATTCTGACAACGTGCGCGCATGTTTATTGCGAGTTTGTCGAGCCTGTGAAAATGAAAGGTATTTGGATGAATCTATCTTGTAGTTATTTTTTACTAGCTGGAAAAAGAATTTTGAGCGAGCGTGTTTCGTTTTTGTGGACAGCGTTTGTAAACCTGACTGAGTTAAAAGATGTGTTGGAGAATCTGTGCGTCTATATTTGTTGTAAATAAATCTTACAGCTTTTTTTTCTATTGCTTCTAGTTTGGTTATATTAGTCAGCGAATACGGAAACCAGACAGTGTTTGCATATTCTAAAACTGGTCTTACGAATGATGTGTAAGCTAGCAGCTTCGTTGGCGTTGGTGAGAGCGCTAGAGTTCGTTTTAAGAAGAATAGTTTGCGTAGCGCCTTCGAAGTTATATTAGCGATGTGTTCGTCCCATTTGAGATCAGAAGTCAGTGTAACTCCTAGATATTTATGTTCCTCAACTTTATTAAGAAGTGTCTTATAATGGTGTATGGGAAGTTGGATGGTTTTGTTTTTCTGCTTACGGTCATTATCCCTCATTTTTGTGCGTTTATTTTCATCTGCCATTTAAAGCACCAATCAGCCACGACAGCTAGAGAATCATTAAGCATAATGTGATCGTTGTAATGATTAATTTCTCTATAGATCACACAGTCGTCCGCAAATAGCTTGATGTTGCAAGTGATGTTAGCAGTGATATCATTATTATAGAGCAAGAAAAGCAATGGCCCAAGTACCGAGCCTTGGGGAACGCCGGATGTTACTGCTACTGTGTTAGAAGACATCTGTTCACAGAGTACAAATCGTGACCTGTTAAATAAGAAAGCTTTTATCCAAGCGGAAAGTTCTCCTATTCCGAAAACATTTTCTACTTTAGCTATTAATTTGCTGTGGCATACACAGTCAAAAGCCTTAGATAGGTCAAGTAGAATTAAGTCAGTTTGACCACGGTTATTAACTGCAATGGCAAGGTCGTGAACTAGTTCAGTAAGTTGAGTTACCGTCGATAAACCACTTCGAAAACCATGTTGGTTAGGGGAGAAAAAATTTATGTGCTCTATAAATACTGTCATGTGTTTTAAGATTATGTGTTCGAGTAGTTTACATGATGTGCTGGTCAATGAAATAGGTCTGAAATTTGAAAATTGTGCTGCGTCTCCTCCTTTATGGATCGGTATCACCTTTGCGATCTTCCAATCGCTAGGTAGTTGTGAAGTCGTGAGTGATTTTCGGAAAATGAGACCAAGATATTTGCTACACCATTCTGCATATCTTTTCAGAAAACTGTTCGGTATATCATCTGGTCCACTACCTTTTTTGGTGTCGAGCTTAAGTAGCAGGTTGAAAATCCCAGCATCAGCGATGTCTAATTGGTCGACTTTCGTACGATGTTGCTCTTCTATTGGCGGAATAACGTTATCATCAACGGTAAACACCGATCGAAAAAAATCGTTATATGCGTTGGCCTTAACAGTTTTTTCTTCTGGAGGGAGATGCGATGCTGCTGTTTTAGTGGCGCGAAAGTGATTCCAGAACCTGCACGGATTATTTAGAAAGAACGTAGGTAGTGCTTCGTCAAAATAGCGTTGTTTAGTAAGTTTAACTTTGTGCTTAAATTTCGCGATGGTATCCGGTAGCTTTGTAATTCTGGATTCTCCCCCACCTTTTGTTTTTATTGCTTTACGTAACCTTTTCAAACGTCGCTTCGCCTGAATAACTTCGCGCGTGATCCATGGATTATTTTGTGGGGGCCTTTGACTTTTGTAGGTATGTGGTGAGCGATACAAAAACGTACGACAGATCTGAAGTGAAGCCAAAAGGTATCAACACCTACTGATGTATTCAACCCCATTTCTGAGAAATACAGGAATTCATGAGCGAGATGAGTTAGTATGCTATCGTCATCAGCGTTTTCGAAGTTTGTTACTACGGATACAGAAGAATGAGTGGTCATGGGGCCACCAAGAGGAACTACGCACACTGGTACGTCGTGGTCAGATATTTCGCGGGTTACATCAATTCTTATGCGGTTTATGTCGAAATGGTTGCTGAAAATTATTAGATCAAGTATGTTCTCAGTTACTCCCTGCTAACGAGTAGGCTGCGAAACGACCTGATGAAGACTGAAGGTTAGCATGAGGTCAAATAACACATCCGAAGCTGATGACGTATAGCACATACTATCCCAAATAATGTCTGGAAGATTAAAATCACCCATGAATACAACACGTGAACCGTAAGCATGACGTTGCATGTAATCATGAATTGCACTGATAGAATCGTCACCCGAGTTTGGGCTTCGATAAACACAACCTAACAATATGCTGGTGTCGTCACAAAGTAGTTTACAAAAACCGCTTCAGCATTTTGTACTTCTGGAAGGGCTACGAAAAAGAGGCCTTTTCTTATCAATATTGCCACCCCACCACCACGTGTGGGGCGATCTTTTCGGATCACGGAATAGTTGGGTGGTGTAAATTCGTGATCTAAAACATCAGGCGTGAGCCGCGTTTTTGTGACGGCTGCTAAGTGAGGCTCATAATCGATGATCAAATTTTCAAGAGGTTCTGGCTTATTAATTACGCTTCTAGCATTCACTGTGAGAAGTGTTAGTTCGCCTATTTTGCAGCACGACGAGTAGTGGCTCCCTTTTTTGTTTGGTCGCCGGGTACGTTCCTTGTTCTCGTTACACGGGCTGTTTCTGAGGCAGCTTCCGCGTGTTTTTTCTTAAGCGGAACCTTGTCATTCTTTTCGATGCTCCAGACATAGGCACGATTATTGATATACAGGTTGTCAAAAACTAAGGAAACCTTTTCGTTATTTTCTCGATTTGCCTTCGCACTGTTCCAAAGTTTTCTCCGAATTTCACGTACTCGTTTCGAAAAGTCTTCTCCGATAGATAGGCTTGTGCCACGAAGCTTATGTCTCCGTTTTAATATTGAAAATTTCTCTCTTGAGTCTAGCAGCTTGAAAATTACGGGCCTAGTTTTGTTTGGTTAGGCTCTACCGATGCGATGTATGCGTTCAATTGCTGCAGGTTTTAATTCTAGGGTGTCTTCAATTATGTTTTTGTTCACTGCACATTCAAGTGTCAAGGGAGTCTCACCTTCTACCTCGGGAAAGTCATATATTATCAGGTTAGCTCGCCTGCTGTGATTCTCTAGATCGTCAATTTTTTCTTGCACAGATTGTATTACCATTTTCATATTTGCTATTTGTTCTTGACATGAATCCACTTTTTCTTCTAGCCTCGCGAGCGAGTCTAGTTTCTTGTCGATTTTAGGTAGGCGGCTTTCCTTTATCTCTTTGATATCTGCCGCTATTTCTTTTAATCGCTGGCTGATGTCAGGGCCTGGGTTCGTCTCAATGTCTCCGCCTAGCAGTAAAAGTTTAAGAGTCGGTACAGCATGGTCAATCACAACAGCACATAGCCATGGGCACGGCAGCACAAGTAAGAAAGGGTCGTTTGAACGGATACACTTTCCATATCGCCTTCTCACCTGTAGGATAAAGACGAGCGGATTGTTAGGTGGTTGCATTCCGTGAGTGCCGCCGTGCCCAATGGTGCCGTCCCTCGTGAGATGGGCTTTTATAGCTGGGTTGAGTGGTGGCGCTGTGCGCAGGCAATGCGCATATGTTATGCACCCAGCATCCACGCAGGTAGACGACGAGCGACCCAGCACGGAATCCCGTAGCTTGACCGGCAAGGAATCTTGTGCGCAGACACTGGTGGTGTTGACGCCGATGGTAGCTCCGATCCTTACTGGTGGCCCAGAACTCGGACCGACGTGGAGCAGCAGTCCGAGAACGAGCTGTAGGATGAAGACGAGCGGATTGTTAGGTGGTTGCATTCCGTGAGTGCCGCCGTGCCCAGTATCTGCTGCTAAAAAGAAATTGCAGTCATTCCGTGTCAACAGAGATAGCAACTTCTCCGTAAGTGTTTCTACAGTTACTGCATCCTCCATATTTCTTGAGCTAACACATGTTGCTAGTCTTGAAGTGGCATCGTATATACCGCAGTCTTATGTGAGGAACTTAGAAAAGATTAGACAAGTACCGGTGCAATACAGTGAAGATCAACTGCTTGGATATTTAAGAGACAGTGGTGTAATCTCAGTCAGGAAACAGACTAAATGTCTTCATCGTGAAGATGGTTTAGCAGAGCCACATTTACTCGGCAGTGTAATTCATGAGTTCTCCCCCGACAAGCCACTGCCACCTTGTATTCTCCTAGCCTTCACAAGTCATTTGGTGGAAAAGTACCTACAGCCCGCTACACGATGTTACAACTGTCAACGATATGGACATGCTGCCAAATCGTGCCATAGAGAACTTCGCTTCAAAAATCTGTGCAGGAGCACATGATTACAAAGAGTGTACATTGAGGAATAATCCCAAATGAGCCATTTGCAATGGAGACCACATAGCGTCATATGCCGATTGCCCGAAACACTAGGCGGCTACTCGACTAAAGCGACAAGAAATTTCGCTTGGAAGAGGTGCAGAAAAAGGATCACCTTATCCGAATCCTTAAACTGTACATACACTCCCTATGAGTTCAAAATCACAGATGACTGCATCACCACTATCGTAAGCGACGGTAGCCAAGCATGCTACAGGTAAAAAAAAAACCAAACGTACAACCAAAACGGACCGCAGAGGACGATCACCAAGCATTCAAAGGAAGACAACTGACAACAGGACACCGAAACCATCAGTAACTCGGGATAACCAAGCGTCTACACCTTTCACCTCGTCAAAGCCCAAGGCACAAGAGCAACGTACGTGCACCGAAAACAAGTGATGTGGATATGGTTATGTTGATGCTCTTCCTTACTTTGAAGGCAATCCTGCGTGTATTTCCACAGGCCAATGACCTACCAGAGGTGAACGCAGTACTTTCATTAGAGCCTCTAGCAGTTCAACAAAAAATTGTTGTATAGCAAAATGGCTCTACAAATGTATAACTGTTTCCGCAGCACAGCTGTGTTTCAGTGGAATGCCAATGGCCTTAGGTCCAAAAGCGCAGACTTTAGGAAGCTGGTTGCTCAGTATAACTTACCCTTTCTGTGTCTAAATGAAACCAACGTTAGCCCTGAATTTAGGATTTCTAAATATGTCACATATGCATCAAGAAGAAATCCAGGCTTGAGCAGGGCACTGTTATGCGTACGGTGTGACATACCCTCTTTTGTTTTATACTTGTCGGACTCGGACGTCCCAGAATTTGTACGGTGCAAAATTCAATTCCAGAAACTTACCACCACCGTAATTTGTGTTTATTTGCAATCATCGACACGCATTTCCGAAACATCCCTGGTTCTTTATTGGGTAAAGCCCAGGGACCTGCCCTCATCTGTGGAGATTTGAATGCGCACAATACCACGTGGAGCAGTACTCATACTGATTCACGTGGGAGAACACTTGAAAAAGCAATTGATCGATGTGGTCTTGTTGTACTGAATGATGGATCAGTAATGTTTTTAAGAGGTAATAATTATGCCAGCTGTCCAGATTTGGCTATAGCCTCCCCTGACATTGCACGAGATATGAACTGGTGTGCAGACCTCGAAACACGAGGGAGTGACCATTACCAGTTCCCATCCAGCACCCAAGAATGTAAGTGCAAACATCCACATTGATTTCAAAGCTAACTGACTGAAAACTATTTCGTGAACATATTGGACGTTACTTGATGGGAGTTAATGAACTGAGTACATTTATGTCCTGCATTAAAAGCAGTTACTGTCCCAGCAGGCCACTCCAGTGTAGATGCACTATGAGCGCCTACGAGCAGTTACAAGACGAGCAGAACGTCGCTATTACCGCACTGAGAGGCTAGAAGACTACAAGAAGAGTCAGGCCACACACATCCAATCTAACCGACATATGCAAAAGTTAGGTAGGAAAAAATGGCACGATTTATGCAATTGATTGACCCCATTTACTGCACTTCCAAAAGTCTGGCAATCACTGCTTTAAGTCATCCAGTATCCCAGCGAAACCCATTCAGAGCATTCGTCTTATCTCTTGGATTATCCGAACGTGATGTTTCTAATAAGTTTTGCGCAATGCTGACTGGAACTGGGCAATTGGTTCACAATACTTCAGTGCTTAATACTGTAGAGCAGAAAATCTAAGATGCATACGCTTTATCACATGCTGAACTGAATAACACGTATTCTCTACTATAGAGCTGTGTACTGCTCTTTCACTCACAAGCGTAAAAACGGCAACCGGTCGCGACAACGTATCGTACAGTGTTCTGAAAAATCTAGGACTCAATGGAATGCCAGTTCTTCTACGGATATATAACGACATGTGGACGAAGACGTATGTTCCAATGTGTTGGAAGGTCGCGAGATTCGTCCCACTGCTGAAGCCCGGTAAATCACCGTTTTCGCTTGACTGATTCTGGCCAGTGAGCCTCACTAGCTGTGTATCTAAAGTCATGAAAAAATGGTTGGCAGAAGATTACAGTGGTGGATTGAAGCTAACAATTAACTTCCAGAACAGATGGCTTGCTTCAGACGACGACGATGCCCCATGAACTGCGTCTTTGACCTCGTTACATTTGTAGAGCATGAGACGAGCTGTCGAAACATGGTTGTTGCGGCATTCATAGATATTAAGAAGGCGTTCGACTCTGTGAGCCACCTTTCTGTGCAGCACGGGCTTACCTCACTAGGGGTTCATGGTCATATTCTTCAATAGATCGTTAACTTCCTCAGTAACATACGAATATACATTTCAATCAATAACGGAGACAGCGATCGCTTCAACATGAGCAGAGGTGTACCCAAAGGAAGCGTTCTAAGTCCGCTTCTTTTCGATGCTGCAATGACAGGTCTTCCAGAAGTGCTGCCCGAAGCCTTGAACATATCCATGTATGCAGATGACATATGCAATGGACGTCCCACAAATTACTGAAAGTGATCGAACATCGGCTTCAACACGAACTCATCGGCTTCAACAATAAGTGATTACCTCAAAGAGCAAGGCAGGCCGATTTCTCACTCCAAATCAGCAGTTCAGCCGTTCATGAGAAAGACAGCGAAAACCTTGAAACTTTTTGTGTATGGCGAGAGAATTGAAATCGCACGAAAGCATCGCTTCCTTGGTGTAACCTTAGATAGCCAACTCAAATGGAGTCAGCATAATTCTGATCTAGAAAATCAAGTGAACTGCACCATAAATGTTATACGTCACATCGCGGGAACAAAATGGGGTAGTACATCAGCGTCTGTACTCCACGTCCATTGTGCACTAATCCGGCAGAAAATTGCCTACTCTGCGCCAGTTCTCCACAATATCTCTCCGACATCTCTACACCGACTTCAGCTGTTACAAGCACGAAGCTTACGCATATGTCGGGGGGGGGGGGTTCACAGGCAACATCACGTTCTCTGACACCGGCAGAGGCAAAAGAACCCAACTTCATAGTAATTAGAAACGTGGAGACATTTTGGCACCTCTTTCGACTAGTCACGCAACACTCTTCACATACTCTTATATCCAACATCGTGAACCGTGCCGGAGCACGAATACACCATGCGTACCAACAGTAAATTTCCCGCCTTCCTGTGTCGACACATTGGCCACTGGACCAAAACTACCCGCCATAGCTGCTTGAGCTACTAACTATTGAAACGTCAATAGAAGGACTTCGCAGCAAACATGAAGTGCCAATCGTTGCCGCACAGCAGTTGGCATCACAACACCTGTTTGACAGGTACCAAGGATACACTCACGTGTACACTGACGGCTCCGTCACCAAAGAGACAGTGACACCAGCATTTATAATTCTGGAATTGCTCTAAGAATATGCATGTCGGTTGGGCCACCTCTCCTCTTCAACAACGTCGGAGCTCGTAGCGATTTTGCTAGCCATAGGCTTTATTAAACTGTCAACGACACCAAGAAAGTGGGTGGCAACTACAGACTCTCTGGCAGCACTCACATGTGTGGAACATGCCACTTCAAGACACATTGATGTGCATATAGTATACGGTATACTAAAAGAGCTTTCAGAAGCTACGAGCTCGAATCATCGAGTGGCATTTCAGTGTGTTCCCAGTCACTGCGGAATCAAGGGAAATGAAATGGCGGATGAGTTGGCGAAATCCGCTCGTGATTCTACGCAAACGTGCCTCATTCCGGTATCTCAATATGATGTAAATAGAATTTTAAGAACAACAAAACGTGAATTAGGCCTGTCTACCTAGTTCACAGACAAAACAAAGGAATCAATCCTATATTATGTAGATCCAAATCTTGAATACGAATTAGACCGTGACCTCCCAAGACGAATCGACACACTCACACATCGCCTACGACTCGAAACTGCTTATACAAAGCATTTCCTAGTTCGTATTCAGCATGTTCATGCGGCCACGACGACGAGGATATCTGTCGCCTCTTGCTCGACTGTCCGAAACACGACATACACCGAAGGCGACTAGAACAGAAACTCCATATGTTACATCCCAAGTGGCCATTTGCGTTGAATAAAATACTCGGTCCATGGCCATCCAAAATAATGGCAAAGCAATGAAGGTGCTGCAATACTTCATCGATGCAACGAAGATTTGTTACGACTAGTTAGCGGACAAAAGTTAAATGTGAGCGTGGCGTCCACGTGTTTGTTCTGCATATAGGCGAACTTGTTGCTCTCACTAATGTAGGACTGTATATATGTATATGTGCTATTGTTTTTTATTTTTTATTTTTATTTGTACCGATCGAGTGGAAAGGGGTAGCCGTCACCAAGTAACGGTGACAAAAACTCCTTCGCTTATTTTCTATTTCAATAAAAAAAAAACCGAAAGTTTATGATTCTTACTTGGGAGTATGTTCGGCGTAATTAGGACATTGTTTTACCTACTTCTAGGCGTTTTAAAGAGGCAGAGCGGCAGTATTTTAGTCACATGACCATGCTGTTTTTTGTCTTTTTTGTTCTCTATTTCAGAGTAAGCAGGTGGAATCAAGGGCGTTTTAGATCGCCTCTTTTGGGAGTACTATTGGTATTGATTGGGAGTAACCTCTGAAGTCGGAGTAACTCCCTCTGAGCAAGCGTTCTTGCAAGGCTGCAGGCTGCATTCTAAGAAAAAAAATAGACGTGAACAAAAGATTATTTACAGTCCAAACACCAAAGCAAAACACGGAACCTTTCAGAGTTACTGTTTATGCACTACGAGAGCACACAGACTGAAGACTCACAGAATATTTATTATGGAGGTTAAATTACACACAAAGTACAACTCTTGTGTTCATTTTTCAGAGTGAGCATAAATATTGACCACAGGGTTTGTACAACACTAGTATAATAATTACCATCACACAAAGCACATAAAGTACAAACACTACAAACAGAAATTTTCACATATATGTACCATATAGTTGAAAAGTTAAAATCAAATAAAAATACAGGCATTCAAACACACTTTGCTAATCACATTATAGTATCTGACTAGAAATCTGCAAAACTTCTATGAGAAGACCACCTACTTAAGTAAAAAAAGTGCATTTCTGCAGCTCTGGTGCTGTAGATGACTATGCCCAATAACATATAAGTAGAACCTAATTAGAATGTGTCAAGAGATGAACTCATGGCACTTGTTTAAATTAAACGCAATACGGGTGACTAAAGTTCCCTTAGAGATTTCTGGACATTTTTCCCGTAGCTCACATCTAGCATTTAAAATAAACGGGCAATTTTCAAATGCATAAAATGGATGCACCGACATTCCTCTCTAGAAAAATAAAAAAACCTACACTATTGGATCATCTTTCAAGTTACAGCAAAGCCATTTTCTCCACACAATCCGAAATCAGCTTCAAATCACAACAGTACAAAAAAGGTTGAAGACTGTACTACGATAAATTTGTTGCTTCTGTACCTTTGTCGACCACAATGATCAAACTCAAAGAAGGCATCCATGAACATATAAAGAAACGCACATTCCACAGACCTGGGTATTGCAATAAATGTACTAACAGAACATACAACATTAGAAAACTGTACAGGACAAGCAGACGCTAAGCACACGGCTTTTTCTGTTTCATTTCCTGATGTATGCTCTGCTAATGATTTCTAATGAATGCATTCGAAATTGTCTAAGCGTCCAATTTTCTAGCATATTGCATATAAAATGACAATGGTCAAACCAACACACACACACACACACACACACACACACACACACACACACACACACACACACACACACACACACACACACACACACACAAATTAAAAAATAAATGCAGTATTACAACACTAGAACTTGCACTGCGCATTAATAAATCGTCACTGACATCAGCTAGCATACTTGCACGCAGTTTGGTCATGCCATTTCAAATAATCCAGCGTTTTCGCGACCACCACGAATATAGCTGAAATAATTTCCACGTGTTTCTCGATGAAACTTGTCCTGCTCGTTTATTTCTGTTGCCAAAAACTTTCCTGCATAGTTATAAGAGTCTGCAGTTTTTCGCCGACTAAGCTAGAAGGCGTCAAAAACATTATCTTGAAATGATGTTTTGGAATACGTTCAATAAAATTTTCTTTTCGGCAAGGTAATGAATTGTTGCAACTTCAAAAATAAGGACTAATTTAGGGCTTTTCACACGAGCAAACTGTATGAACTTGTTGAAGAATATTTTTTTCCAGGATCTTGGCTAGCTCAAAAAGAACAAATAGAATATGTGCAACAAACCGGTTTGACATGCTACAAATAAAAGTATACAATTCATAGAGACGAAGAAAGTTTTTTTCCTAGCAGTAGCTTCTGCAACTATGTCACAACCAGTGAACAACTCATGAACAATTCCTAAAAGTAGCTGCTGAACATATGGTCGGGTGTTCAAGTGCCTGGCTCATTGACTGCCTCTCGTTAGGCGGGAATGCGTAACTGTCTGTCTAGGTACAAGCTACAAAGACCCACGTACAAATTTTGTTCTTTATTGCCTATGTACATAGTTACATTGAACAAAAATGTACCAAAAAATGAGAAAAGGAACAAAAAAGAAAACGTAGACAGGAATAAGAGCTTACAGGTTCTTCAAGTTTCTTCATCTGTAGAAAGCTTTCTACTTTATGAAGCTATTAAGGTACATCTTGTTAAACCTTTTTTGTTTCTACAAATAAGCATAGAGATTGAATGAAACATTGCTTAACCAGACGTGCATTAACATCACCATGGCGTACCGCCATTTTAGATTGTCATATATAGTGCGGGTCCTGTGACATAACTAGATCCAACGATAAATCTTCCTCATTTGGAACTAGGAAAATTTTGATGTCATAGGCACCAAGAGGCAAGTCCTTTTTTAAAATCTGTTGAAGACCACCCCCACTCCTAAAAAAGACTGCATCCCATCAATGAAGAAAAATATGTTCGAATGTATGTACAAAGCCCGACTGAACGATCTCTCGTAGTATTTTTTGCTAAGGACATTGAACACAGTATTGAAACTGAAATCCGTGTCTCTTCATACTTATTAGTTTTTTGTTTCAGAAACTATGCGAGGACCCGGCTATGATACTACATTAACAAGGTGCCTGCTTCATAACTAGGGAAGATGTCGATTGCGCAATTGCCTCCACTGGCTGGAAATTCTGAGTCAAGTGCAAGCTCCAATATAGGCGCCTCAAAGTTCAGTGACGAAATGAACTGGAACATGGCAACCTTTCGAAACGCGGGCAACTGAACGCGCGGCGCATTCGCCGTTGATTTAGCAATGATTGCGTGTGTGGGTTGAGCGGCGGATGGGGACAGTTTCAGCGTCGTTACTCCGAAGCTTGTGATAAACGAGCGATGCCGCAGCACAAGTGGCGCCCAAACTCAGTGACAAGGAGAGAGAGAGAACGAGATGCAGCAGATGAAAACCGCCCCTAAATAAACGTACGGTTGACGACTATAAGCGCTGCGCTTTGGGAGCAGGGGAGCTAGACAGAGAAGAAGAAAAAAAAACAATTAAGGCAGATAAGATAAACATATTGACCGTATAACGGGGAAGTTTTGTGCACTCTAACCTCGTATCTCGGGTTGGTGTTTTGGGTACAACAAGATGTCAATAAGTATGAGGTACTCCGTCATAGGGCTCTGCAAATTTGACCGTGTGGTGTTCATTACAGCGCACTGACATCGTACATTAGGTGGGTTTCTAGCATTTTGTCCGCATCGAAATGCGACTACCACAGCCGGTGCCAAACTTATGACCTTTGGGTCAGCGGCCTCGAGCGGCATAACTGCTTTACCACCGTGGCGGGCCTTATGTACTTCGCTAATTAAAGTGACCAGAGTTGGTCATGGTAGAACTTTGACAGGAACATCAATGTAGAATAGTCTATCAGTATGAATATATGAGTTTTCGAGAAATGTTTGTTAGATCGCCATTATTGTACTTTCATTTTTCCAAGTTATATATATTCGCGTCTCTGGTCAGTAGCATTTCCAATGCTCAAGTGCTGGGCTCTCTCACCGCATGTTTCTGGTTGGTGTCACCTTTCTAGGCGGTATTCCGTTTCGTCTGCTTGTACTGCATTCGCAGAATCAGCAGAGAAACGCGCCTCCAATAAACGTCTTCTCCCTGTCTCTTTTTCAATATATCATCAGCATCAATTGGACTTCATCTTCCTCAGCCGTAAATAACCACCATTCCTAGAATAAAGTGTCGCCTGAACCGTGTTACTTCAATATATATGAAGAAACATGTAGATGCTTTCGCTAAGCACGCAGCAAAGCACCCCCTACACCATTAAATAATTATGCAAAATATAGAAGGACCCAATAAGATTATTCACCACTCCGCGGAGCAGCGAGGTATTCGTTGCGCGCCTGTAAGACATTATGCGCACTTTACTGGCGCTGTGATTGATGAAGATGAAGAATCGTGGGTGAGCCTTTTGTAGCGCGTGTTGGATAATTTAAAGCAACCACCTGTTACGCAGTTCGAATCAGATTACACCTGATGTTATTTCACTCTAATTCTACGCTGTATTGCGTATGTTGTCGCTGTTCCATGCTCTTGTAGGGTCTTTTTGCGAAGCTCCAAGCACCAGCGTGGTTCAGGGCTGGGAATACTCGACTGTCACACAGGGTGCCTGGGTTGAAATCGCAGTTCGAAACCGGCGCCTTTTTAAAAATCTGATTTCATCCGACAAGCCTGTCAAGGGCGTGGCGACGGCACCGGAAACTTCGCTTACAAAACCCGCTACGCACACGATGCTCAATCAAAAACGTGGCACCGCTTTGAACTACAGCTGCGTTGGCAAAACATACAATGGTCACTGCAGATAGAAACAAAAATGAGTACCTCTTCGCGTTAAGATATCCACACCAAGTATACACGTACACGTATACTCACAATATGCGCTCACTCTCAATTGGCGCTGCCTGTGGGAATCTGACCAACTGATCATCAGTCAGAATTGTGAAAGCATATGATGCAGCTGCGAGAGAACTAAGCACGCCATTCCCCGGGCAGGTGGGAAAATTTACAAGTCACAATGGTATTTATGAAAGCAGGTGCTTTAGATGAAAACGTCGGAAGCGGGGAAGAAACATTGCCTTAAACGTCCCTCACAGGCAGGCTTGCAGTGTCGGCCTTAAACTATTTAATTATATGTATCTACATCGCGCGACTCAGTTCGGAGCATTTAATGGTGAGGCAATAAAACATATGACACAGTTATAACGAAGGAGAAAAAGTAATTAGTACAAAAACGAAAATTGGCGCTATAATACACACATTGTGAACAAGAGATGTGCTATATCGGAAAACAAGTTAGTATGACACTGACCAATGCAATGGTTGCAGGTCAATGGTCCTTGCAGGTCATTGGTCCTGCAACCATTGCAATGCAATGGTTGCAGGACCAATGCAATGGAGCAGGTTGTTTGAAAGTGCGTCGGCCAACAAAAAGTCATTGCAGCTCAGGGCTTTATTTGAGCAGAAATTGTGATCAACGCTCAACGCTCATATGTTGAAGAAATTAGTGATGCAGTTGATGATGACGATGTCACTAAAGACTACCCTTATAAATCCCGGCAAACCTAGCCCACAGTTGTTTCACCAAAAAGTCGTCTCCTGCAGCCGACAATTATTGTGGCTAAATGAGCCACCGAGTGCAGCCACTAGTAACTCCTCGAGAGAAATGCGGCTGGCATTACGCATTCGTGAATAGTCAGAAAGGGCAACACATTGACGAGTAGTTATGGTCTCTTCGTCTCCATTTACACTTGCATAGCATATTCTCAGTGCCAACAATCCGCTTGAAACACCATATACGCCCCGCCGTGGTGGTCTAGTGGCTAAGGTACTCGGCTGCTGACCCGCAGGTCGCGGTATTGAATCCCGGCTGCTGCGGCTGCATTTCCAATGGAGGCTGAAATGGTGCAGGCCTGTGTGCTCAGATCTGGGCCGTCGAAATTTCCGGAGCCCTCCACTATGGTGGCTCTCATATTCATATGGTGGTTTTGGGACGTTAAACCCCACAAATCAATCAATCTAATCAATGAAACGATATATACATTCGCCATTTGAGCCCATCTAAACACTCAGTCTCTGACCGGTCAAGACCTGACAAACTTGCTCAAATCACACCACGAGGCGACATCGGCAGTCACGAAAAACATGGAGGTCCCGGTTGACGTCATAGATATGAGAGAGCCCGGGTTCCGAGTGTTACGGAGGCCGCCGACCCGTGAGGCGACGACCAGGTCTCGACGCGCAGCCATCCTTCCGGGAAGTGGAACGAGGGCTTCCTGGGAAAGCTGCTTTATCAGCGGGTCGAACGCAGGCCGTCTCATCCTTTGAAGCCTTCGTGTGGGTGACCCCCCCTCCCCCACCGCACACATTATACATTCTGCCTGGTTGCGGGATTAGCTTCACCATCGCATTCCTGCTACTGCTGGTACAAAATAACAAACATTTTGCCCCTCAGCTACGCATGCGAACTCGAGTAAAGTGACGATAGTTATAGTGCGAGAACAAAACGACGACACAGAGACAAGAAGGACACGAAAGACTCTGTGTCGTCGTTTTGTTCTCGCGCTATAACTATCGTCATGCCATACCAACTAGCCCAAGCTGCCACACTTCGAGTAATGTACCCGGCAATGGAAGCCGCATTTTTACGGAGATTGTGAGAACTGATATTTGGGTCAGTTGGATGAACTTGAACATGTGGAGTGGGCTTAGCGCTATACAGAAGAATGGTAAGTTGGGCGAGCCGGTTCATTCTGTAACTGCACAAAAAACGAACAGAAACACAAAAAGAAGAAAAATAACAGAGAAGCACAGACTAAGAACTAATGGTTTATTGCAAGAACGAGGGAACATAAAACGACAGGAGAGAAAACTGGTTCTGGGTTTCTTTTGTTTTTGTGTTGTTGATATAGTTGTGTACTCCCCTCACATAATAATCCTACATGGAGCTTGTTTGGCATGTGCGCAATAAATAAATAAATAAATAAGTAAGTAAATAAATAAATAAATAAATAAATAAGTAAATAAAAATTACCTATTGGAAAAGGTACGACAAAGTCCGCAGTGGAACAAGAGCATGACTTCCGCCACGCAGCGTTGTTCTTTTTCGTAGTTGGAACGTTGCTCTTGCTTTCTTTCTACGTACCCCTGAAAACACGCAATAACGTCGTACGTATTCTGTCTGCAGTAACAATTGGCCACATTTCTTTTTCTTTTTTTTTCATACGATCTGTGTGCCAAACGCAGTCGCCGAACCTTTCTCGCCGCGCGAAGTGCTTTCAGGTGTCCGTGGATGAGTCAGCGTAGTACACTTCACGCGTCCCAGCAGGTGCGCCTCCGCCACCCTGGAAGACGGCGTGTGTGGTAAATCCGCTACTGACACGTTTACGGCGTTGTCAAAACCAGCCGCTGCCCCTGCCGCCGCGAAAAATTGCGCGCCGCGGATGGAGCACAAACAAGCGGTCGAGGAGGCACTCGGCAAAAATAAGCACGATAAGATAGGAGCGTTGTACTACACACCATTCGAGATTGTTGGTATACACAGAGTGCCACTGCAAAGTGATTGATAGCGTATGCGACGAGAAAGAGCATGCCGTAAATGAGGAATATCAAAAAAATATATATACAGCCTTCTTTGCCAACACTGAAATATCTTGCCTTTAACTGATTCCCGAAGCGTTTTGGAGGCACGTATTACATTAAAGTGGCTTTGTAGCGGCATTTCAATATAAATTATAGGGTTTTGCGTGTCGCAAACCACGATATGAATATACGCGACGCCGTAGAGGAGAGCTGCGGAAATTTTGACTAATTGGTCTTCTTTAACCTGCACCGATATCCACTTACATGGGGCTCAATCATTACGGCTTCCACTGAAATTGCGGCATCGCGGACCGGATTCAACCCCGTGACCTTCGGCTCAGCAGTCGAGCTTCATTACAGTCAGACCGCTGGACTATTGCGGCGACTCATTAGCCCGATGGCGAGAAAAAAAAAAGGTTAGGCCCAGGACCTCCCCTCTGAAAGTCTGGCCGTGCAGAGGGGGCCCGCGCGAAAGCCCTCTGCACTCGCGGCTATTGTGGACGTGATAAAGTTGTCTCACTCACTCACTCACTCACTCACTCACTCACTCACTCACCACCTTTAGGCGCAGAACACGCGTAGCGTTTAGCCGAAAATGCGCCGCAGAACTTAAAACGTGTAAGCAGTAAATAACCGCACGTGGCCAACGAGGCTATGGCTTCGAAAGCAAGCGCGCTAGCGTTCGCTACGATCACCCATGCAGCGCGGGGCCACTTCTATAGCCGGAAGGCCTCATGTATATAGCACGCTACTGCAGTGTTCTGTGGACACAATGATGATTGGTTGATATGTCGGGTTCGACGTCCCGAAACCACCATATGATTAAGAGAGACGCCGTAGTGGAGGGCTCCGGAAATTTCGACCACCTGGGGTTCTTTAACGTGCACCCAAATCTGAGCACACGGACGTATGACATTTCCGCCTCCATAGGAAATGCAGCCGCCGCAGCCGGGATTCAATCTCACGACCTGCAGCGGTGTGGACACAAGGAGCTGACCAGCAGTGCTTTTATCAGGGCAAGTCGGTGCGACATTGAAAGCCGGGAGCTCTGGTCACGTTGTGCCGAGTCTTTCGCGCGTCTTTAGTGCTAGCTTGTTTCGCTAACCAGCAGCTTTATGCAGCGTGGATCTGAGTAAAGGCCGGTTTGTCACAATGCTTGCAGTCATGGCCGAGTGTGACGAGGAAGACAGAAACTGGTACTCTGGCACAGACGCGCATGGTAGGCGAACGAGGAAGAAGAAACAGAATAATAACAGCTGGCCCAGGATCGGGTGTTGTCTCTTGTTCTCTGTCTAGTACATCACAATATATATATATATATATATATATATATATATATAAGCAAGCGAGAAATAGTGAAATAGGAACACGGTGAGAATCAAAGGGATCAAATATACATGAATTGATATAAACGCATAAAAAAGGGAAAATAGAACGAGGAAGGAAGAGAGCAGAAAAGAATACTGAAGAAAAACAAACAAGGTGGCCCAGCTTCGAATTTCTTGCACGCTCGGCACCCCAAAGTATGAAACTGCTTTTTTTTTTTCCTTTGTGCCTCCACTGGAGTTTCGCGTCGTATCTCCCTGCTCGACACTCGCGTCGGCACGGGACCTCTGTTTGTAAACACCGCGCTAGGTCGTCTCGAAGGCGCCGGTCACGGAGAGATTATTTTTCCGGGTCGAGTGCCGCGAGGGGAAGAGCCGTGAGTCAGAACCGCGCGCTTTCCTTCCCCGAGTCGTTCCCCGACGCTCGCCGCAGCTGCTGCGAGTCAAGAGCGCGCGTCCGCCCACGTCACGATCAGTACGCAGCAGCGGTGGCAGCACCAGCCGGTGCGGTGCCCATGCACAGCGAGGGAGTCACATTGGCCATGAGTGATAAATAGCCGAGTGTCGTGTTAAAAGCGTTGCTAATTTTTTTAGAGTGGAATAATAGGCCGGTTACCTCGTGCATTAACCTAAGAAGACTGGAAGATGACAGCCATCATCGCTTTTTTTCCGGTCGATGGATTGAACACCTCCCGCTACCCTACGGGATATTTCTGCAACTGCACGCCTTTTTTATTTATTTATTTACAAGATACTGCAGGCATGGAGCCCAAGCAGGAATGGTACAGGCAGTAAGGCAATCAAGCCAAGCATCACACAGCATACAATAATCCGATCATCACACACATACAACAATAATGCAACCAAGCTTATCGTAACAGCAATGAATTAAGTGAGATTGCGAGAATCGCATTTGCGCGAATCGCAAAGGGAAACAACATGGCACTGAAAGTAAGCAATCAACAAAAAGGATCAGTGAAAAAGAAACTGCAAAACATTTTTACATCCTTAGGAAAACATGTGCGTCAATAGAATCTGTCGACAGCAGGGCGGCAAACGGTAACTTGTTCCACTCACAGATTGTGCGCGGGAAAAACGAAAATTTGAAGAGATTAGTGTTGGAGAAATACGGAGTTAAGGCAAGGGAGTGTGAATGACGACCAATCAATCAATCAATCAATCAATCAATCAATCAATCAATCAATCAATCAATCAATCAATCAATCAATCAATCAATCAATCAAGCATTTGTTACCAACCAATCAATCAATCAATTAATCAATCAATAAGTAGATGACCACAAACGTTAATGAAAAAAAAGCCAGGAGGACTTTATTGCGCGGGGTGTGTCTCCCGAGTTAATAGTACACTCCTGGGTACTCCTTTTCTGTATCCTTCTTCAGAGAATTCGACGGGCTGGCCTTGCAGAGAGCGTCCTTGGCGAACATCGGCCTTTCCTTGGCGCAGCCGAACCGGTTTGCGAAGAGCGGGTTGTTCATGGCGAAAGGTAGGTTGACCCTGCGGGAAGTCCTTCCCTATAAGATCACCTGATTGTGTTCCCCACGTCGTCGAAGACACAAAGATTTAAAAAAATAAAGATAGTTTACTTACATAGGCACTCTCATGTCACACAGGCTATACACAAACGCCACACAGGCTAGCAGCACGCGAGTCTCTTTTTTAATGTCGTTGTCTTCTCCCTTGACGCTACAACACAACACGCGCATCTCGTGGTGTCGCTAGCAATGTGCCTACAACCTTGTCGAATACACGATAAGGCGACATAAAAAAGGGCACGAAGGAATGTAGGATGACGGGAAGGCACGCGTTCTGTTCATCTTGATATTGTGGTTAATTATGAACTGTTCCAAAAGTTCTTTCCTTTAAGGTGCGCGCTACACTTACTATGATAGCATGTTGTGAGACCTTAATTCTGACCGGAATTCTGACCAGTCGAGCACGTTGGCAGACATTTTCCTTTAAGCAAGAAATGCTAAAGAGGACACAACATACACATAGCGATATAAAATAAAGGTGCAGAACTGCGCGTGAACATACCGACTCCAAATAACCAAGAGTGCTATAGGAGATGCATCGCCTCAGCGTAAGTGTCTGTCCTGCCTCTCACGCTCCGCTTCTTGGCGCTGCTCTGACGGTCGGCCCTAGTGCTGTTCCGAATTCCAGAAAATGGGTATGTTCGCTACTTCTGGCACGTAATTTGGACGCATACTTCATCATTTCAGGACAGACAGACATCCAAATGAAGCCTCACTTTGAGTAAGAAATCGAAAAAACAAGATAACTAATTTGTTAGCCCGAGTGATTCAAATTTGTACTTTTTTCAGACGTACTGTACAAACGTTCCTTATCTGCTACAGTTCAGGTTTGCATCGCTCTCGGAGCGAAATTCCAGAAAATAACGCCGGTTATCTGCTTACTTATCGGCTGCAGTGGCTCCATCCCGTTTTCGGAGGTACGCGTTAGTCGGGTCAGGATCCATGTGCTCACATCGGGCCTGAAAGGTAAAGTAGGTCCCTACATAATTTGGTATTGTACAGGAGAAATTGCATGACAGGTAACTACTATTCGTATCAGTAGCATAGTATCAGTAATAGTAAGCCACACAGACTGAGAACACTTTATTAGAGGCGAAGCTCCTAGAGTCTTGGATCGTGCGTCCGCGATGCATTTAGTTGTAGGTAGCTACCTCTCGTTTGGAATGTACACTAGATGGCGGTGCTTGTATATGGCGATTATATGACGAAACTATGTGAGATGACGGTACTTGTAGTGTTCACTAGATGGACGAACGAATGAACGCACGAGCTGACAGACAGACGGGCGCGTACTGGCCGTATAATTGGTTTTACTGCAATCCGCTGATATCCCATAGCTGACGTAGTAAAAGGGCCCAGCAGGTTAACGCAAGCACGGTCAAATGGGTCTGTGGGTATGTCGAAGTGCTGAAGGCGTCCAGTAAGAGGGGTAATTTGGTTTTTTTCCGTCGTTGACAATGGTCGCACGCTGCAACATAACGGCAGACGTCACAGTACATGCCAGACCATACGAAACGCCGGCGAACTCTGTCGCAGGTACGCGACACGCTGAGGGGACCAGCTGTTGGCACATTTGAAGGGGAACAACAAGTAGTCTGTCAGGGTCGTCAAGATGCATATTGCAACGGCACCATGCACCACAATGGAGCTCAGACATTCGAAGGAAACGGTCTGTCGTCACCAATGTTAGCCTTCAGATAATACCGTGCAAGAAGGTGTCCAGCCGTTGCCGACAGATAAGGTGGCTGTAGGCGAGTCACCGTCTGGTGGGTCGACAGGATATCGGGACAAGCAGTCCATCTTGATGTAAGCGATCGGTTGTGTACTCGACTGAGTAATGGGATATTTTAATTGCGCTGCGACTGACGGCCAAGACGGCCTGAATGGTCTTTCAGGGACGAAAGCCGGCGGAAATCATGGTGTTCAGTGACGACTGTGAATGAGCGCTCGTACAAATAAGAACGAAAACATCTTAGGTTGATACGGGGAAAGGTTTCACCACCCGTATTCTGGCTTGATCAGGGTCAACACTAATATGATAAACGAGATGTCCGAGCACAGAATTTTTATGACGGCTGAAGTAGCATTTCGCCGGATTGAGTTGCAGCCTCGCCACACGAATGACAGATAAGATTTTTGATAGTGTTTCAAGGTAGCACAGGCAGATCGACCTCTTGAAGGCGTGCAGAAGGGCGTCCATCATACGTTCGAACGTGGCGGTTGCACAATTGGTATGCATGCAGACCGATAATCAGACGAGAAGTCTGCGTAAGCGAGCGTGTAACCATACCTTGTTGTTGTCCCAGAAGCGGCAATTATCCTTTGTGGATCGAACAGTGGCTGCGGATTGTGCTCTATAGCACCTAACAGCTGCACATGTGGACTGACAGTGCAACCACATAGGTCACTTCGCTTTCATTGTACTGTAATGCTTTCTTGCTTGTTTATGCATGCGAGTGAACTTGCAGCTGAATGCATATATTTATCGCCTTTTGTAAGGTATTCACAACATACTGAAGGGGCCAACAGAATAATCTACGTCAACGCATAATAAACATAGAACAGAAGTCTCTTCGTTTTCCTCTACTGGCTAACTGGTAACAGGCTTTTTCAAAGCACTGGCACTGTGCAGTGACTACATTACGGTGACAGCTACGTACCTGGGCAGCTTGGATGAAGAAGTACTGGCCTTCGGTGAAAAACGGGATCAAGGACACCCTGGCCTGCTTGGAGACATCCCACTTGGCATGGTTCAAGACGTTTCGGTACATCTGAAATAAATTTGCTGCCTAAATATTTCGCTTAGGCAGTTTCCGTGATCCCCATTTTGTTGCGATTCTAAAGAAACTGAGCATTCATTCGTCTTCGCCCTTGAAACGGTGCATGATACTTCTCAAGGTGCAAATAGACGTCTTTGTAGGGCTCCCAATAAAATTTAGTCTGCCAAACGCACAGAATCCTTTCAACTTCAATCAACTGTTCTCCAAAAAATCTGTTGCCCAGCAAGGACAAAATATAAGTACGATAGCTACAATTTCGAATGGTCTACATCTATAGCTAAGTGGTGAGAGGAAGCAGGACACGTACTATCGGCGTCAAATGAAACCCGAACTGCGGATCGCGTGTGTCAAGCATTACAAACAGTATAGTGTTAGCCGTCCAGTACAGGCGTGCACATCCGGTTTGGCAGCACTGCGCGATCCCCCTTTGCAGTACGTTATCTCCGTTTCTGCTCTAGTTTTCGTATGGCGGTAATGGTGGCCATCGTGGGCGTGCCAAGCGCTTTTGATCGTATCACTCGCTATTCCTTGCTTTTACTTCAGCATGGCAGTGCAATCGGCGAGTTGGCTCGATAAAACAAAAAAGAGAAATATAATCGGTTTGCGGTTGATTTTCAAACGATCGCGGTGTCTCGTTCGACAGCGTTGCTTTACCTGCACCCTTCTTTCAGAGACCGACCCGAAAACGCGTCACATTAACGGAAAATGCCGAGCGTTTCTTTGAAAGAGAGAGTGCAGATTACTTCGCTTTGCCGGCACGAAGTGAAACAGCGTGAAATCGCCAGCATTATGAACTGACTTTTGTCTACTATAAATAGAATCAGCCAGAAATTTTATGATGGACTCCGTGATGACAAACCGTGCTACAATACTCGCCTTCGGCTGCAGTTGTTTGACCTTTGTTTTTTTTATTTTGTTCCTCTTAAATACCATACCTGGATCAGAAGCATAAATATTGCGCTATAGGGGGATCGCACAGTGCTGCCACACCGGATGTGCGGGCCTGTCTATGACAATGACTGGTCGACGGCAGGCACTATGCCATTGATAAGGCTTGTGCCACTACGCTGTTCGCGTTTCATTTGATGCCGATAGTGCACATGGTATACGAGCGCCATGCCCCTGTATGCCTGTTAGGTAGCGCACGCTCCCGCTCTCGCGACCGTGCATTCAAGAGCAGTGTGTGCAGTAGCTGCTCGAGCGAAGCAGGCAGCCCCTATTCACACTCACTTGTCGAGCCTCACACATCGGATGATGTTAACGCATGCACCCTACGTGCGATGCAGATGACCACGGCTCGTTTCATCTCTGCTTCCGCTGCGTTATTGCTGGCGCGTAGTAACTACAATGCGAGGGCCGAAGTTATCGGCGAGTGACCAAGATGTGGGATTACTGTCGAAATCGCGCAAGAGGATCACAATGGCGATACGATGGACACCGACGAGCACTAACTGAGGTGAGGGGCTATCACCTGGAATGAATTTTTAGTCCGCACTGTATACTTTTGCAAGCTGCTTGTGCACGTCCACAAGAACTGGCCGGACAGATTTGCAGGTCGCAAGTTCGACATTCTATGTATCCTTCTGCAGTTTCTCAAACGCAATCTAACCGATGCCTTTGAAAACACATCATAGGTGTTCTGCAAGTTACATTATGTTGGCAAGAGTAAACTTAAGGGCTCGTTTCTTTTGTTAGGCACAGTACCAATGAGAACTAACAGACAATAATATTAGGGAAAGTATAGGGTAGTACGTGTATGAAGTAAATGTAGTAATGCGAATGTGAAGAAACAAATGTGTGGACGACAAGATAAGTTGCCACCGGCTGGACTGAACCTGCAATCTTCGAATAACACATATCAGGCATTATTATCTGTTAGTTCTCATTATTAGCGTCATTTATGTGAACTTAAACTGAGTAATATTCATCCCAAACATTTCCCCCATAGTACACGGTAAAAAATGAGGACGTTTTTTTGTCGCATTGCTAGTGCATTTTCATGTCGAATAATTTATTTTATACGACATCTTTTGCAATACGTGCCTAATTACTGTAAATAGTAATTTAGTTGCTCATCCAAGCTTTGTACTGCAAACAGCTTACGTCGTATACCAGTTTTCACGACAACAAAAATGCTATTATTATACAAGAACAAGCGGCACTTCAAGTGGTGACAGTGGAGCCGGAAGCACAGCCATCTAGCCCTGTGCTTTCTGGTTCAAACCTTCGGATTTCAGCGTTGAATCAACGATGGAAATATCGCGGCAGGTGCGTCGACAATCGAGCGCGTGACAATTTATTCTTACGATATGAATGCGATTCGTTATGTACGCTTGAATCGCTTTTACTATGCAGGCATTAGATGATCTTTTTTTGTGGCACTGTAATGGAGTTTTTAATAAAAGACAAAGAACTCCGTTTAGGCTGCTCCGCTGGAGACCCGAAGGTTGCGGTTGGACGGAGGCGAAATGACACAGGCCGGTGTACTGTGCCATGTGAGCGCACGTTCAAGAACACCGAATTGTCCGAATTCCCGGAGCCCTCCACTATATACTGCGTCCCTTATACATATAATCTTACCGCGTAAGCCATCGGCACAGCCACTGAATCGAAGAAGATCTGCGTTGCTCCTGTCTTGTTCTTGCTATTCTGAAAAAAATGCAAAGAAAGTAATTAACCACCAAACAAAAAAGCATGCTCTGGTTTTAGCTAGGACATGCGAGTTCGAGAAAGATTTAGCCACGCGAAGGTGCGAAGTGTAACCATTTTAGAGATTTTGGGCACACCACTTATTCTTTCTAGTTGTGACGGTTAGTGACAACAAACAGCGTACACTGTGCTTTGAATGAAATAAAAAAAATCAATTATTAAAACAGCCAGCCTTAGTAATGCATCTCATTTACCTTCCTTTTGTAAGCTACTGTTGCACATGATCATTCCGCACGAATCATTTGGTGGGTCGTTTTCCACGAGCTACGCCGAAAATAAATATTTCTCTATTCTTTTGAAGTGAACATAACTGGGAGTCAATGAGCGCAGTATTTATAGCCGTAATTTTTACTTTATGTAGGCAAAACACAGAGGATCCAAGTGTTGAGAATTGATGGGTTTTTATTTAAATGGATAAATAACTACTTTAATTAATAAGTATTTCATGACATTACATTTCTGTCGTAATGTGCAAATTGTACGCATTTACCGACAGTACCTCATAGGTGGCTTCTGATGGGGCTAATAAGTTTTTGCTTACCAGCAGAGCAAGAAGTTCCCAGTGCCCAGAATATTGTCACTTTCTCGCTTTTTTTGGACATCCTTGACATCACGATTACGAATTATCCTGAACCCTTCTATGAACAGATCTTTAACCCACCTCTATGGCTTGGTTCAACAAACCCTGACAGTTACAGTGGTGTGTTCGCTACATGTGCCGAACTGGCCTAACCTAATATAACCTAACCTAACCTAACTTAACCTTACCTAGCCTAACGTAACCTAACCTAACCTAACCTGACCTTGCGAGAGTCTGGCTTCTGTCAGTAGGCTGACCGC